>NW_022739772.1:500149-567655 GCF_011630105.1 Anneissia japonica
CACTGGTAACTAGATGTGAAGAATAGCTTAACACTGGTGACTAGGTGCGAAGAAGGGTTAACACTGATAACTGGATGTAAAGAAGGGTTACCACCAGGAGCTAGATGTGAAGAAGGGTTAACACTGGGAACTAGATGTGGAGAAGTGTTAACACTGTGAATTAGATGTGAAGAAGGATTAACACCATTAACTAGGTGTGAAGAATGGTTAACACTAGGAACTAGATGTGAAGAAGGGTTAACACTGGTAACTGGATGTGAAGAACAGCTTAACACTGGTGACTAGGTGCGAAGAACGGTTAACACTGATAACTGGATGTAAAGAAGGGTTACCACCAGGAGCTAGATGTGAAGAAGGGTTAACACTAGGATCTAGATGTGGAGAAGTGTTAACACTGTGAATTAGATGTGAAGAAGGATTAACACCATTAACTAGGTGTGAAGAATGGTTAACACTAGGAACTAGATGTGAAGAAGGGTTAACACTGGTAACTGGATGTGAAGAAGGGTTAACACTGGTGAATAGGTGTGAAGAAGGGTTAACACTGATAACTGGATGTGAAGAAGGGTTAACACCAGGAGCTAGATGTGAAGAAGGGTTAACACTAGGAACTAGATGTGGAGAAGTGTTAACACTGTGAATTAGATGTGAAGAAGGATTAACACCATTAACTAGGTGTGAAGAATGGTTAACACTAGGAACTAGATGTGAAGAAGGGTTAACACTGGTAACTGGATGTGAAAAAGGGTTAACACTAGGAATTAGATGTGAAGAAAAGTTAATACTAGGAACTAGATGTGGAGAAGTGTTAACACTAATAATTAGATATGATGAATGGTTAACACTAACTGGATGTGAAGAAGGGTTAACACTGGTAACTGGATGTGAAGAAAGGTTTAAAAAAAAAACTGGTATTTAGACAGAGAAGAAAGCAATATTTAGATTGGTCATCGAGAATAGGTCATAAAAGGTTTTAATGGATAACATCGGAGACTGTAAGAAAAGGCAACCCAATTTCAGATTAATCATGTTGTTTACAACGACCAATAAAGTATTGTGTATCTTAAAATATCTGAACTAACCTGCTTCTTGGAAAATTCAATCTAAAACGTGTTTTGCTAAAGCAAAATTGACCACTCAGAATTGTGGATTATCTGTCATTGCACTTGACTAATAATTAACTTGAATGGTCTCAAGTGTTGACCATAAGAAGAGTTAATAGCATTTATATTATACTGTTTATACCAGCTAATCTAGTTCTACAGTGTAATGCCTAATAACAGAAATAAGAAAGTAGAAAAATAATTCAGATATAACTTTATTCAATTGAATGCATTATGCGATACAAATTTTGTTATTCTAATATTAATTCTGTTCCAATATTCAAATTGAAAAAAGAAAACCAAGGCTTTCATTGATTTTTTTTATGGGGGAGGGGAGGGAGGGGGTGGACAAGAGGAAGATTTGTAATTAAAATAGAAAATAAATGTTTAGGTCTCACCTAGATAGAATATTTTATCAGAGAGAACAAATGAACGATGTATATTTTGCCTATAGTTTATCAGGTGATATGGAAATTATATGAACTTCCAGAAAATTTGTATCATTAGACCGCAATATAATATTTATAAACTTTGATGAAATATGTTGTTTACACGAAATCGAGTGACACATGTTACAGTGAATTTCAGCACGTTGGTTAGATTTCACTGCAGTTGTGTTGCGGGTTGTAAAATTAGGTCACGCGTGACTTCATCGTTGAATCCGAGAATGTATTTTGACCCCATAAATTAGGGCCTATGTGAAGGTTTTCTTAATACAAGTTTTAAGATAAAAGATATTCGTATTTGAGTCTAACAGATTACCATTGGATTTCTTTACAATCTGAATTTATGTAGCCTTTTCTCCTAGTAGTGCATAATCTATAATTTATAAATCAAATTATATAAATTTAGGATGGAGGAATAGTTAATAATATAAAGATGATAAATATTTTATTACATACTTCTGAAATGAAACTTCATGCAAAATTTAATATATCTCCCACCTATATGATTTATTATGTTTATTTTATTTTGTATTATTATTACAATTTAGTAAAAAGACGTGCGGGCTACTGGTATTTTTGCCTGCCTGCAGAGTTCACCAATAGTATCATTAGAAGAAATGAAGTTTCTAACAAAATTGTCAAAATCAATGTACTGTATACGGCCAAAAGAAGATTAGGCCATAGCAATTTAGTACTAATTATTGGACATTAATTTAAGTGATGGTCATTAATTACTAATCTACATGATTTAACAAATTAGTAATATTATTATTCTTATGATGCCATCACTGTAACTACATGTTATTGCTTATTTTATTTTCACCAACTGGTGTGCAGTAGTGGATCTAGGATTTAGCGATGGGAGGTGGGGGGAGGGAGGAGGGTGAATAATGGAAGGTGAGAAGAACCGAACGGGGAGGGGTGGTTTTGGGAGGAGCGACCCCTCCCATTAGAGATTTTCTTGGAATTAGTAGACTGCTAGACGATCTCAGATGGCATCTGAAATGAAGTAAGCTTAAAATAGAAAGTGTATGTTTTACCAGAGTACACAAGAAGCACACACACAAGACGAGTGACCATTATTTTTTTTTTTCACATTAGATGAAGTGGGTGGCTATTCATCCCCCTAGATCCGCCACTGGGTGTGATTCGAATATTTAAAGAAACTACAGTGTACCCTCCTATTCGAAATCCGTCAGAGACCATTTATTCAAAGTACCAAGTAACAATTTTCAATTTTTTACACAAAGGCTAACCCTTTAATTTAAAGACCAAACTCTGAGACCACTCCAAAATTTACAGGTTTAAAATGTGGTCTCGAATTGGAGAACGAACTGTAATTATCGACAGTTGGTTATCAAAGCTTCTGAAACACTTGAATTTCATTTCAATCGTTTATTCCATTTAATTTTAGTACATTAGAATTTATAAAACTGATGGCAATAATGAATGTTAAGCTTCTTGTGATAATTATTAAACTATTCAATGACTTATTTCTAAGAAAGCCTTCCGTACTCTACATAATAATGCACTTTTAATGACTAAAACCATTAATTGAATCCATGCAACCTAATATCGACCAATCAAATTACAAGAATCTAAATGTTTTATATGAAGCAAAATAGTCTGATGATGTTTCTATACCATTCCTAGATGAGTCATACAGGTGTAGTTGCAGGTAGCCAAAAAAACATTATCTGGATATCTACCTGTAAATGTTGGTACAATTGGGACTTAGGTAAGCCAACATGGCTTTTGATAGGTTGCGGAATACATATCTACTCTTGATTATAATTGATGACAATCAAATATTATTTTATGTTATATTCTGTAGCATATTTCATAACATGTTAAACATATCAAATATTTATAAATTTATAAAAAGAATAATTAATGTTATATTCTGTAACTTATTTCATAACATGTTAATCATCAACTATTTATAGATAAAAAAAAATCTTTTTGTTTTCTACTTTGTATTTTAATGTATTTTTACAGGTTAGTGGCTTTTAAGAGTTGGATGTTGAGCTTACAGCCCAATATTCTCATGTGCTAACCTGTCTTTTTTATACTTCATTGTATTTTCATAAATAAATAAAAATAAACAATAAATATTAATCTGTATTCTTACTGTAGGAACAAATTAAACAGTAAATTTTAAGAGTATTTTATTTGTTGATTTGTTTTTTGTGTAATTTGATATCATCGAATGAAATGCTTTTAAACAATGGTTTAAAAATTGATAAATTATAGAATTTCACTTGCAAATGATGACGATAAATAGCTATTAGAAAAAATCCCTTGAATTTTCTTTAAAAATTTTATGCACTATTTTTTATTAACGGTAGCTATCCTTTCATCCATCTACCAATATATATACTATATTTTTTTTAGTGCAAGATTTCTAATATGCTCTCAATAACACATACCACTGTTAAAGATTTAAAATGTTTTTTTTGAGGGTTTCATTTGGGGATGTTTCAACCAAATGGTTGAGGTTAGCAATAAGTGAGTGAATCTTGTATCATGAAGCCAAGTTGAGAGAGCTTTTAAGATCAATTGATGAGAATAAATACTGGCTGTATTTTTACATTATGAAAGGAAAGACAATCAGTCAGTATTATGCAAGGAATCAATCGTGGAAATCTCGCGTTGTGTTAGCTTTGAAAGTAACACGCGTCAACAACAGCTATGAATCAATTCGGTCTTATTTATCATAAAGGATACAGCTCGCTCTGCCCTCAGCTATCTGTAACAGACGTGAGCAATTTATAAACTCAAGCTTAAATTAGAAAAGCAGTTGTGAAGTGCGTCATTAAGCCAATAGAATCACCCAAGTAACCAGTCGCAAGATTGACGTCAATCTGAATAGTGGTCACGTGACCTAAGCACAAAATTGCCACGGTATTATGAATGCTACAAATTTTACGGCAAGCATCTTCCAAACATAAAATATTTAAATGAAATCTTGTAAAATCCTAGATCTTACTGTACATTTGATATTGAATGAGACATTCATTAAATGTTTATTGTTATTAATATTTAGCTAGAACATATATATGAATTTTTAAATTTAGAATTTTAGAGGTGTGTAGTGTGTGAGTTAAGATTGATTGAACATTTTGATTGATTTAATTCATGGATAACAAAGGATTACTAATTTGTTTGAATTTACATTTTTTTTTTGGTATTCCATAAAACATTTTAACAGTATTTTTAAAATATTTGATAAAAAAAATTGACTAATTTTGAAATTCCAAGTGAGTTGGACTTAAAGTCAAAGATAGCACAAAATTAAGCCTAAAAGAATCTAGTAATTGTCTTTTTATAATTGTCACACATTTTAATTTACAATATTAAAATTCTGAAGGGTTACATCAAGAAATATATTAATTTAATGTAAATTTATAATATTATATTAAAAATAGAATATTTTTTACTGGATATTTATAGTAGTTATTACCATTTACCTCTAAGCGATTTTGAAACTTATGGTTGATAATGACAAGAAAATTATATACCTTGTAGTATATATTGATAATATTTTTAATCATCAACATACACAGTTTATGAATAGTCTTGAATTTATATTTCCTAATAATAATTTCATTATTAATTCATAATTTCTATATTCATATTTTCAATAATAATATTTATGTTCATGAATTTTATTATAACAACATGTGATAAATTGAGTGGAATAATTTATACTTGATTAGGCTCCAAATTAATTGCAAAAATATCGTTCCTTTCTTACATTCTGATCCTGGATGAATTAGTCTCTTCATTAATTATGTTCCATTCTTAGCAACTCATTGATATGATGTTTTGAACTCTGACCCTGCATAATAATTCAGGATCAGAGTTCAAAACCAATCAAAAAGTAAGTCACATTTGATAAAGCAACGTTTCATTTGGTGTGCACAACTTGTATCATAAATAAATAGCAGTCAAAATTAATGAAACACTATAATAGAAAATAGTACAATAATTTCTACTGTACATGAAAAAAATGATGTCATATGACCCAAACTTTAGTTGTAATAATATTAATAGAATCTTTAAATTTAAGACAATATACTTGTTCTTTTACTAGAATTAATGTGATTAAATAAGTTTAATGAAAATTAAGTAAAATAAAATTTAAGAGTAAATCAAAATAAAAAAATTTGATAAATAAAAATAAATAAATACATTAGGATGAAGATGAAGAACTATTTTAAAATTAATACATGATTCTGTTGGACACTGCAGTTAAGGACTAAAAATTTATTAAATGTATTGTAATAAAAAGTATTTTTATTAAAATCTGTAAAGTTAAAATAAATATAAGATTAAAAATTAAGTAAAAATTTAATATTTTTATTTATTCGTTCTTTATACTGAAGGCACTTTCAGTACTTGCACTAATTTTCAAAGTCGTACAGGTTAAACATAACAAAAATAAAACGAATATATATATGAATAAACCAAGCAAGAGAATAGTCAATGAAATACATATGTAATAATATTGTTTTGTAATGAAACAACATATTTTTAATTAACTATAAATTATTAATTAAAATTTAATGAAAATTAAAGTAAAATAAAATTTAAGATTAAATTAAAGTAAAAAACAAATATAAATAAATAAATGATAAAGATGAAATATTTTAAATTAAAATCTTGGAAGTTGTTAAAATGAATATAAAATTAAATTAAAAATTAAGTAAAAATTAAATATAAAAATTGAAATAAAATAGGAATTAAGTATAAATATAAATTGATTAAAATTTAATGAAAATTAAGTACAATAAAATATAAAATGAAAATAAAAATTAAATACATAAAACTAAAGATGAAATTAAAATTTTGCAATTTATCTGTTTTACTTTAATGAATTTGTTAATGTTTAAGATCTAGTTTAATTTTCATATTGTCTTTTATTGTATATACTGAGGGTCCCAATTGATCAGTTCTGGCTGGATGAACCACCCTCATAAAATAATGTTGAAATACAATAAATAAATATATTAATAAACAGAACGGCCGTCCCAAGGCAAAACAACGTAACTGACATTTTTGTCGATTTTGAGATAATTTATCATTTGGGAGTATATTGCGTCTGAATGACCTGTGAAAATTTCAGGTCTCAATAATGAGTCGTTTTGGAGATAGCACAAAACTTAAAACCTAGTGATTTTCCATGGCAAAACAACGTAACTAAAAAATTACGCAGCAAAACAACGTATCTGCAATGAAGATACATTGTTTTGCCACGGAATGGTCTTCTAAAATTGTCTTGAGCCGATGGAGTTTGGCAAGGCAACACCAAATGGTTATTGGTGTTTTTATATCAATAATCTTAACAGCGATGTATGAACAAGCTAGATAAATCCCAAAAATATGTCGCACTTGCAACAATACCGAGCCTGACATGTTTCCGAGGCAAAACAACGTATCTGTAATTATCGCTAATTACTTTGCAATAAACAAGATTGTAATTAAAATTCTACATATAATCACAATGTCTATAGATATATAATCCTGCAAAATTTCAAAAGGCTACAACAATTTATTGCAAAGTTACAAACACACAACTTTATTTTAAGTTATGTTGATTTGCCACGGAACGGCTGAAAAAAAATGGACATCACATAAATATTGCAATGTTGGAAATGAAAAAGCCTGATAGAATAAAATATATTTCAGGCCAGTAGGTTTTTGTTCTTTAACAGATTATCTTGCTTTTATTTCTACCATATCAGTTGTTAAGGTGATTGTGTTTGACAGTGTCCTCACCATTGTATAAACACGGTAGAGAAGTTCATTGCTACAATTTATCAAAATCATAATTATTACAATGTTACCAGTCTGTAAATAGATTATCAAGATCCCATTACCATTGACTTAAAAGCTTAGTGTGTATATGAGATTTGCATTTTATCAATATACATTTGCTATGTTCATATAATACCGTGAAACCTCAAATAGAAGCCTTGGGCTTCTGGTTTTTTTGGGGTTTTTTTTTTTTGTGTGTGTTTTTTCGACCTTTGGATGGGCTTCTTTTTTGAGATGGTTTCTTTTTTGAGATGGTTTCTTTTTTAAGGCTACTTTTGCAAAGTAAAGAGGGGGCTTCTTTTCAAAATAAATGCTGTACATTTTGGGAATTATTACTATAAAACAATAAGTAGGGCTACAACAGTCTGTATCATGGAGTGTATTAACCAGCATTAAATCACCTACATTACTATAATAAATCAAGCGTATTTTTAATTTATTTTGTTTATTTGAAATTCATGTACAGTGTGTGTACTGTACTATCTTGAAAAAAAGCCCATGTTATCTTGAAAAGAAACCCATGAGCTTTTTTTCGAGATGTGCTCCTCTTCGAGGCTATGTTTGCAAACAAATATGGAGTTTCAATTTAAGATGGGCTTCTTCTCAAGATCAAGCCCATTGGGCTTCTATCCGAGATTTTACAGTATAAATTGGCTTTGCGTTTGTTTTGTAGATATTTGCTATGTTCATATAATAGGATATTTTAAAATTTTTTAATTGAGTATTTTTTGTAATTCTATCAATTATTTAATTTTTTTTTTTGCAGTTGATATATTGCCTATGCAAATCTTGGAGAGCTAAACATCCAAAGGACGAAGAACAGCGAATATGTATGCCCCAAATCAAGCCCCACACGCACAGCGGGGCCCCTGTCCAGCCCCCTCAACAACCTTATTCATACGATGCAGTTTCAAAGAGGAGTGACCCAATAAGAATCAGGAATATTCAAGAACGGTAAGGTTCATATTAAGAAGTATGTTTATATTTTGGTGGCCATGTTATATAATAGGTCACGACCTCTATGCGCCTACAACATTAATAGGGAGCTTTCGGTTTGTGCGACGACGCAACGTTAGTACGGAATAGATGTGTATAAGAGACAGAAATAATGTTGAAAAGTCTGTATCATGGAGTGTATTAACCAGCATTAAATCACCTACATTACTATAATAAATCAAGCGTATTTTTAATTTATTTTTTTTATTTGAAATTCATGTACAGTTTACTGTACTATCTCGAAAAGAAGCCCATGTTATCTTGAAAAGAAACCCATGAGCTTTTTTCGAGATGTGCTCCTCTTCGAGGCTACGTTTGCAAACAAATATGGAGTTTCAATTTAAGATGGGCTTCTTCTCGAAATCAAGCCCATTGGGCTTCTATCCGAGATTTTACAGTATAAATTGGCTTTGCATTTGTTTTGTAGATATTTGCTATGTTCATATAATAGGATATTTTAAAATTTTTTAATTGAGTATTTTTTGTAATTCTATCAATTATTTAATTTTTTTTTTGCAGTTGATATATTGCCTATGCAAATCTTGGAGAGCTAAGCATCCAAAGGACGAAGAACAGCGAATATGTATGCCCCAAATCAAACCCCACACGCACAGCGGGGCCCCTGTCCAGCCCCCTCAACAACCTTATTCATACGATGCAGTTTCAAAGAGGAGTGACCCAATAAGAATCAGGAATATTCAAGAACGGTAAGGTTCATATTAAGAAGTATGTTTATATTTTGGTGGCCATGTTATATAATAGGTCACGACCTCTATGCGCCTACAACATTAATAGGGAGCTTTCGATTTGTGCGACGACGCAACGCTAGAACGGAATCACTCATGCGTGACTATCCTACCTGGCGTCTACGTTCTCTGCATATGTAGATTTGGCCAAATTGCGTTCCAGAATCTACTCGATGAGGTGACCTTAACGTTCTCGCATGCGCAGATGACTTTTAGTGACGTCATTACGTTCTACGTCCTACCGTCGTCGTGCAATCGAAAGCTTCCTATTACCCCAATCAGTGCAACAAATGCCCATGGAACATATCATATAATTGCAGGCCTCGAATTTGGGGATTTTATGGGCAAGGCCAAATGGCCTCTGGTATGACATGATTTTGAAAGGCACCAAGGCCAAATGGAAAGGCACCAAGGCCAAACTTTCAAGTATAAAAGGGCACCCAAGGCAAAATTTGATTTAGCCTCAGTACTAATTTCTCGCGAGTGCCTTGATTCATTGGTAGCCAGGCTAGGCAAGCTAGGCCTAGGCCAAGCCAAGCTAGGCCTAGCCAAGCCATAGTTCAATGGTAATATGACTTTGTTTAGAGTATTCTATTAATTATCGATTCAATGTTGGAATATACTGCGGCGGTCGGCGGTCGTACAAAACAGTCAAATTTCAAGACGTTCGATATCTTTGTGCTGTTGCTCAGTCCGTCGACATCGGAGAGGAAGCCACAACTCTAAACTGGCCGCGAAAGCTGCGATGACGTAAGGTCGCCCAAAGTTAGCTGTGCAGCAAGCACATTTTTACAATATACAAAGGCCGTATTCGACTGGTCGTTCTTCATTAAACCACGCCCACCTGCGCGCAGCGGTAACATCCTACTCAACGAAGACGACCAGTCGAAGAGAAAACTTCTAATACTCGACAAAACAAAATGGCTGTATAGATACCGCGAAAAACGTTGCATAATCAAGATCAATTCAATTTGGTAGTACGGGTTTTTCGTTAAAAAAAAATATTTTCATCCAGTTTTTTTTTTATTCTGTTTGCCTACAATAATTTTTTGACTCCATGTGGATAAATATTATAATGTTTATTTATAAAATTTAATCTAAGTTATATTAACGCAAATGTTGTTAATAAAAAATCACCAATCGGACATGTTTGTCTTTGGTCACGTGGGTAACTTAACACTGATTAACGCACTCTGGTTTACGTCAATTTTCGTTGTCAACAAAGTCTAACGAACCAGTCAAATCAAAAAAATACTCAACAAAAATTTGTTCCAACGAAATGAACCAGTCGAAGCAGCCCATGTTTATATTGCAATAACCGCTAGAGTAAGATGCATGCGCACACAACCGTAACCGCAAAAACAGTTCATATCAACAACACACATGAAAATTCTCTCATGTTCTGTTCTGTCACTGCAACCTTGCTTAGGCTAGCTTAGTCGACCTACGTTTTTGGCTTTCGTGTTTTCTTTCAAGATTTAAACATTAGACTTAGATTTATTTTACGTGTCAAACGATCGATATTAAGCATCGTGTGGGCATCGAGGCCAAGGCTTCAAAAGGGCAGGCAAGTAGTGGCCGTCGTCGTGCTTCATTTTTCAGGGGCACCAAGGCCAACTGGGAGGGCACCGTTGGCAATGGCTGCGGTGGCCGCGGTTAAATTCGAGGCCTGTAATTGTAGCAGTAATGGGCGCATGTATTACCCCAGTCAGTGCAACAAACGCCCATGGAACATACCATATAATTGTAGCCGTAATTAGCGCATGGTGCTTGAAACTACTACTCTTGGGTGGATAGACAACCGTAAGTAAAGTGCCTTGCACAAGGACACAGGCAGAGTTCACAGTGAAGGCTCGAACCTTTGACCACAAGGTTAAGAGCCTGATTCTCAAAAACTGTACCGATCGCTTCGCTTCCTTTTCAGATACATATAGATGAAAAATATTAGAATTATAAATTAAAAATATAAATACAAGGTATGCAAGCAAGTATAAAAAATAAAAAGATAAGCAAAAAAATTTGTGTTGGGACACCCTGAAAATAAAGGAACACAACAGGATTGAAAGAGACACAAATCAACAAAAAAAAACCAGGCCAGCAAAGCAAAACATACCGGTTAAAAAACAATTTGTGGCCGACTGATCCAGATGTCCCAATGTTATTTAATACTTCACCAATTTTATGGTGAAAATGATAAAAAGTATAATTTTTGATATACTTTTCATGCTCATATGTTTGCTGCAAGTTATTAACTTTATTAACACGCACAGTCATAAAAACATTCAAATTATATTTACAAATGAAGAATAAAACATATGTCCGGAAACAAGCAGTTGTGGTAAGCAACACACCGTCTTTGCTGGGCAAACACACTTTAACAATACAATTCAATATCTAAATTGTTACTCTGTTTATTTAAGTATGTTATTGGCTTCCAACTGAAAATTTAGAGCATGGAAATATTTGTTTTGCCATTTAACAGCTGTACATAAGCCCATACCTGGCGAGTCAAATGGCTGAGCGGTTAAAGCAGAGGTGCCGCAACATACGGCCATATTAATACCGGGTGTGGTTTGAAATGGTGGTGGTAGAATAAGTCTTCTTAGATAAGGACTATAAACTATACGCCCAGTGTGCACCATTTGACTCATGTGCATTTTAAAGAACTCAGTACATCAAGACGAGTTTTTGGTTACCCAGCAGCTGCTAGTCCACACATTGAACGCTTTCAAACTTCGGTATAAGCGTTATATAAACCCAACTATATTACATTACATACTGTAATGTGTTTTTCATAGATGTGTAAATTGCCTGGAGATCAACTAAATGATTTTTTAATGGAGATCAACTAAATGATTTTTTAACTACCAAGTCTGTAAACAAAAATAACAACGTAATAATAATAATAATAATGAAATCAAAAGGTAATAATGATAATCAAATAACAATAAAAAAAATAACCATAAAAATTGATAATAAAATAATAACAAATAACTTTGAATAATTGAGTGATCATTGAAGTTAAAGCAAAAACTACGGAGGAAAAGCAGGAGAAAAGATTTAAAGCGAGATTTAAATAGGTGGGAGATCGAAATTGATCTAGTGGCAGGTGGGAGTGTACATTCCAAAGTTTAGGTGCAAGAAAAGAAAATGAATGTAGTCCAGTTTTGACATGTTTTTTAACCAAATACAGTAAAATGTTGAAAAAAAGAGTTGGATATTTCTTCCAAAAACCAAATAACTTCAAATCTCTGTCTGGATTATCAAATATTCTTTTACTAAAAACTGTTGTATGCCCATATATAGTCATGACATGCCTATATATGGTCATGATGTGATGTCATCATGACCATATTTAGGCATGTCACATGTTTTTAGTCAAATATAATTTGATAGTCTGAACAGGGTTTTAATTTGATTGGATAAAATTGTCACATGTTCATGATTGTTAAGAATATTGTTTTGGTATTGATGGTGGTGTTTAATTGGTGTAGATAATGATGATTGTAATTTATTTATTTAATTTTTAGTGTATGTATAGCGCACATATTCATTTCAGAATTAAAAACTGCCTAAAGTGCTTTCTTTGGCCATTGGATACGCAAGGTGCGTCTTGCTCCTCCCCCTGGGGAGTATTCCTACTCATGCGCGTAATTCAGCTCTGCTGATTTCATTTCGATTCATTCACCTCCTACCTGGTACCCGTTTTTATACTCCTGGTTGAAGCGAGGCAAAATGTAGATAAAAGTTTCTTTTCTATAGCAGTAGTAGTACTTCACAAGCAGTGTGACCGGTGTTGGCCTTGATCTTGTGACCTCTAGACCAGTGGAGTATCTAGAAAAAGTGTATCCAAGTATGCCTGGGGAAACCACTTCACCAGTGCAAGGCAACCACTTGCTCCACCTTCAGTCATTCTCCCAATTGAAAATGTTGAAAGTAAAAAAAAAATAATTCTCAAGTAGTTAAAAATAACCTAACATCACCTTATTATGTGAGCTAGCACCCCTTGCTTAATCATTGAGCTCCTCTCCTATAAACCCCTCCCCATCATCCCCTCTACCTTATCCCTCCCCATCAACCCCTTCCCATCATATCCTTTCCCATCATCCTCTTCCCCATCATCCCCTTTCCCATCATCCCTCCCCATCAACCACTTCCCCATCATCCCTTCCCATCATCCCCTCCCCATCAGTCCCTCCCCGATCATCCCTTTCCCATCAGTCCCTCCCCATCATCCCTCCACCAACATCCCTCTCCATCATCCCTCCCCATCATCCCTCTCCCAAGCTTCAACGCACTTCACATTACCATCAAAATACATACACGGTTCCATGGGGAATGATACCATAATGTTGTTGTAGTCAGTGCAATGACGTACAAAGCTAATTGTGCTCACCAATGGGTGGAGAGAGACAACAGGGATAAGTACGGTGGACACAGCAACATAATGTACTGACACGTTCCTAGGGGAATGCATGACCTTAATAATGTGTTTAATTTTAATGTATCAATAAAAATAAATGTTATTCTCACTACGCTTGAGTTCATTACAATTTCAATAATAATGTAACCGGGGATATGCAAATGAGGAGGCCAAAAGCATATTGAAGCTTTGGCCGTGTAGGAAAAAAGAAAACCAAACAAAATCTAAAAGTACAAATGTGAAAATTCAACCATCAATTTCATTGATGATATCAATGTTATTTGATTATATTTTTTTTTTTACCAAATTGTTTATATTATAAACTTTTTTTTTTTTTTTTTTTTTTGTTATTGGACCCTAATAGAAATACACCTATGTTTGCATTGCATTTTGGATGTCGTGTACTCCTTTTTTTTATTTTCAATACCTTATAGGTTTGTCATTTTTTTTTTCTTCAGTACAAATAAAAAGAGTGAAATGAATGAAGTGATATTCAAAATAAGTATCTTTGTTTAAAAAATAAATTATACCTAAAGATGTTTTAATGACATTGGCATTGAATTCCAAAGTCGAGACCCATGATTGAAAAATTGAATTTAATCAACTATATAATCAGACTGCCTATGTGAGTAAAATAGTTTAATATGAATTTGATTGTTTTTTTGCAAAATAAATGAGTTTAATATGTATGTTTTCCTTTTAACTTGAGACAGAAATCACATTACATTGTAACTAAATATAATATTGAACCTACGGAAAGTATACTATGCCTAATGAAGTGACAAGAGTCCAACGGCTACACCTGAAAGAGATCTTACACGTTTCTGGATGAAAGTAGCCTTGAAAATGAGTTGCTTGGCCCATTTTTTACAATTATACCGTAATTTAAGTAAGAGTAAATTAGATTGGAATAGATAAGTTTTGAGGACGATAAGGAGAATTATTTTGAAATTTGTGGATAGAAAGGTTTAGTGTTTCGGTTAAAACATGCTTGTGATCTTTTCAGGAAGTTTTGTGATCAAGTGGCATTTAATTAATTGTCTGTCTTTTTTTTTTCAATAACTCCTTTTACTGTTATGTAAATAATGTTGGTCAGTTGTCACGTCATCATTTTCATTCCACCATAACTTTCTACTCCCAAGCAGACATTAATTGAATAAAGTGTCTGGTATTTTTTGCATCTTATGTGATTTCTTCATGTATATTATGTAAACTTGTCTATAATCAAAATAAGTATGATGTTATATGCATACATGCATAACGTACCACATGTAGTTTGTGGGAGCGGTTTATATATAATTGCCTCAAAGCATGTGGCTCAGTGGCAAGGCTTTTGACTTCCAATCAAAATGTTAAGGGTTCGTGTCTCAAGCTCGGGATTTCTTGGTACAAGGCACTTCATAATATTGTTCACTCTTAACCCAGAATAAAGGTAGATATAAGTTTGAATGTCATTAAGCTAATTATTTGCTACAACATTATAGGGTAATGCAATATAGTTGGATTTATATAGTGCTTTATACCGAAGTCTGAAAGCTCTCGCGGTGTGGACTAGCTCAGAGTGCGGCATATGAGTTACGTAGGTGTTTGATCCAATTAAAGGTGCAGTAATGTGAATCGCATCGAGGTACTGTATTGTCATTATGTGCTCTATAACATTGACGTATTATTAAATTACCTTAGTGTTAATCTGACAGCGTATGGCTTAAGCAACTGCATTTACAATGAATGAATGAAAACTGTTATTCTTAAATGAAATTAGGTAAAGGTAAAGGTAGGAGAATGACCCATAACCTGCAGTGTCATTGTGCTGAATAGCATATGGGCGTGGTCTGTTAAGAGGCGCTTACATTAGCTTCATGTACACATCCTTTCAAATGACAGGAGTTGAAATTAACCATAACATCGGGGTAACCACCTACTCTTCTAAAAGATGCAATTTGTTCTTTAAAGTGTACACGAGTCAAATGTGTACATTGGACCTCCATTGTAAGTACTTATCGGAGAAGACTTGGTTCTACCAACCGAAATTCTTGTCTTCTGGGCGAGGAGTGGCTCGAACAAGCACAGGTGTTAAGGCTATAGTTTGCGCGCCTGCCTCACTACTCGCCTGCTCAACTCGCACAAGAAATTACTATGATATTTGGAACAATATGGACGATGAAAATAATTAAGAGTCTGTTTAATTATACATTTTTCTTTTGTTGTTTCAGGAGGAGGTCGGACACTTCTTCAACGACATCATTAACGATAGATGTTGTAGTTCCATCAGGAACAAGAACTTTCACTGTATCACCACCAAGAGAAAGGTTGGTACACGTTGTATTCAAATCATACTGATAATAAATATACTTTAAAAATATAACAAGGGGATTCATTCAGCAAAGCTTGTAATTTGAAATCATTGATGCAAGTGTCATGGGGCCTGTGAAGTGGAGAGTCCATTACTTGGGGAGGGAATCCTTGATTCTCTATAACCTAGTGTCTCTTTAGGAAGCATGAGGGGATGGACAGCTGATCTTTTGGAACACTTGATGCTCTATAACCAAGTGTCTTTTGAAGCATGGGGACTGGAGAACTTAGTCTTGTTAGGAAGCATGGACAATGGAGAACTGATCTTCTGGGACCCTTGATAATCTATAGTCTCTTTAGGAAGCATGGGGAATGAATGGAGAGCTAATCTTTTGAGACCCTGCTGCTCTATAACCAAATACCTTTAGGAAGCATGGGGAATTGAGACCAGATCTTCTGGGACCCTTGATGCTCTATAACCAAGTTTTTTTTTAGGAAGCATAGGAAATGGAGAGCTGATCTTCTGGTTAGGAAGCATGGAGAATAAAGAGCTAATCTTTTGGGACCCCTGCTGCTCTATAACCAAATATCCTTAAGAAGCATGGGGAATGGAGAGCTGATCTTTTGGGACCCCTGCCACTCTATAACCAAATACCTTTAGGAAGCATGGGGAATTGAGACCAGATCTTCTGGGACCCTTGATGCTCTATAACCAAGTTTTTTTAAGGAAGCATAGGAAATGGAGAGCTGATCTTCTGATTAGGAAGCATGGAGAATAAAGAGATAATCTTTTGGGACCCCTGCTGCTCTATAACCAAATACCTTTAGGAAGCATGGGGAATTGAGACCAGATTTTCTGGGACCCTTGATGTTTTATAACCAAGTTTTTTTTAGGAAGCATGGGAAATGGAGAGCTGATCTTCTGGTTAGGAAGCATGGAGAATAAAGAACTAATCTTTTTGGGACCCCTGCTGCTCTATAACCAAATATCCTTAAGAAGCATGGGGAATGGAGAGCTGAATTTCCGGGACCCTTGACGCTCTGTATCCAAGTATCTTTAGGAAGCATTGGGAATGGAGATCTGATCTTCTGGGACCCTTGATGCTCTATAACTTAGTCTCTTTTGGAAGGGTGAGAAATGGAGAGCTGATCTCTTGGGACCCCCTTGGGAAGCATGGGAAACAGAGCTGATCTTCTGAGTCTCTTTAGGAGAGCTGATCTCTTGGGACCCCTGATGCTCTATAAGCAAGTCTCTTTATAGGAAGCATGGTAAACGCAGAGCTGATCTTCTAGGACCCTTGATGCTCTATGACCTTTAATCGAGAAAATAAAAATGCCTCCCTGAAAAACCCTTCTCAACAATAAATACGGTATGACCCAGTCATCTGATAGAATTTTTGTTTTTTATTTTCAAAACTGGTAATTGATAGAATGATAAGACTCCTATGTCGAAAAAACATACTGTACTGTACAAATGCCTTTCAACTAATTAAATTTTTACAGTTTTTTTTTTTTTTTTTATATAAGTATTGTATTTCATCACATTTTATTAAATTTGAATTGGAAAAAAATCTGAACTTTGACTTGCCTTCATTATTAAAGTAATTGATGTTTTATCATACTAATTGAATTTTTACAGTTTTTTTTAAATATATAAGTATTATATTTCATCACATTTATTAAATTTTAAATAAAATCTGAACTTTGACTTGCCTTCATTATTAAAGTAATTGATGTTTTATCATACTAATTGAATTTTTACAGTTTTTTTTTTATATATAAGTATTATATTTCATCACATTTTATTAAATTTGAAATGAAAAAAATCTGAACTTTGACTTGCCTTTATTATTAAAGTAATTGATGTTTTATCATATTTTTTTAATCACATTTTGTATCACATTTTATTAGATTTTGAAAAGGAAAGTAATTTCTATAACTTAGCATTCCTGTTTTGGTTTAAATTCATTAACACATGGTTTTGAATGTAAAATTTAATTTGGTTAATGTTGCATTTAATAAGGAATAGATCCAAGGTTGATTACATTTACTATTTATGTCTGGAAAATATTAATATTATTGACTTACTATACCGATGTACCGCCAACTGAATAACAAAAAAAAAAAAAAAAAATGAAAAAAAAAAAAAAATGAACTTTGAATTTTTCAATCTAAAAGAATCAACCAAGCTTCAATAAGTCACTTATGAGAAGAAAAAAAAGTTTTTCGTGAATTACAGGCTTTCTTATAATTAATATACTTGCTGGCAAAAATTTAGTGGTGCATGCAAAGACTATGTATTATTTTTAAGGTCTGAGAAGGGCATTTCTCTTTTCTTAGGGGTTCAAAGTTCTGGTTAATTGAACTTTCTTAACATATTTAATTTTATTTTGCTGCGCATGACGATACCCATTGCCACGGACCTCCATGAGACAAATGATAATAGAGTAGTGGAAAATGGGTTATTTTCTGGGAGATTATTGCTTGCTTGAGGGAATACGGTTTTAAAAGACAAAACACTGAAAAACAACAAAGCTGTGGGAAACAATGGCTGGATCTCGGTGTGTATATATATATATATACTGTATGTATATTGAAAGTATTGAAAATGTAGAACTTGTCTGTCTCTTATACACATCTCTTCTTCAACGACATCATTAACGATAGATGTTGTAGTTCCATCAGGAACAAGAACTTTCACTGTATCACCACCAAGAGAAAGGTTGGTACACGTTGTATTCAAAACATACTGATAATAAATATACTTTAAAAATATAACAAGGGGATTCATTCAGCAAAGCTTAGAATTTGAAATCCTTGATGCAAGTGTCATGAAGCCTGTGAAGTAGAGAGTAAATTATTTGGGGAGGGAATCCTTGATTCTCTATAACCTAGTGTCTCTTTAGGAAGCATGAGGGGATGGACAGCTGATCTTTTGGGACACTTGATGCTCTATCCAAGTGTCTTTTGAAGCATGGGGACTGGAGAACTTAGTCTTGTTAGGAAGCATGGACAATGGAGAACTGATCTTCTGGGACCCTTGACAATCTATAGTCTCTTTAGCAAGCATGGGGAATGAATGGAGAGCTAATCTTTTGAGACCCTGCTGCTCTATAACCAAATACCTTTAGGAAGCATGGGGAATTGAGACCAGATCTTCTGGGACCCTTGATGCTCTATAACCAAGTTTTTTTTAGGAAGCATGGGAAATGGAGATCTGATCTTCTGGTTAGGAAGCATGGAGAATAAAGAGCTAATCTTTTGGGACCCCTGCCGCTCTATAACCAAATACCTTTAGGAAGCATGGGGAATTGAGACCAGATCTTCTGGGACCCTTGATGCTCTATAACCAAGTTTTTTTTAGGAAGCATGGGAAATGGAGATCTGATCTTCTGGTTAGGAAGCATGGAGAATAAAGAGCTAATCTTTTGGGACCCCTGCCGCTCTATAACCAAATACCTTTAGGAAGCATGGGGAATTGAGACCAGATCTTCTGGGACCCTTGATGCTCTATAACCAAGTTTTTTTTAGGAAGCATGGGAAATGGAGATCTGATCTTCTGGTTAGGAAGCATGGAGAATAAAGAGCTAATCTTTTGGGACCCCTGCCGCTCTATAACTGAACTTTGACTTGCCTTTATTATTAAAGTAATTGATGTTTTATCATATTTTTTTAATCACATTTTTGTATCACATTTTATTAGATTTTGAAAAGGAGAGTAATTTCTATAATTTAGCATTCCTGTTTTAGTTAAAATTCATTAACACATGGTTTTGAATGTAAAATTTAATTTGGTTAATGTTGCATTTAATAAGGAATAGATCCAAGGTTGATTACATTTACTATTTATGTCTGGAAAATATTAATATTATTGCTTACTATAAAGATGTACCGCCAACTGAATAACAAAAAAAAAAAAAAAAAAAAAAAAAAAAAAAAAAAAAATAACTTTGAATTTCTCAATCTAAAAGAATCATCCAAGCTTCAATAAGTCACTTATGAGAAAAAAAAAAGTTTTTCGTGAATTACAAGCTTTCTTATTATTAAAATACTTGCTGGCAAAAATTTAGTGGTGCATGCAAAGACTATGTATTATTTTTAAGGTCTGAGAAGGGCATTTCTCTTTTCTTAGGGGTTCAAAGTTCTGGTTAATTGAACTTTCTTAACATATTTAATTTTATTTTGCTGCGCATGACGATACCCATTGCCACGGACCTCCATGAGACAAATGATAATAGAGTAGTGGAAAATGGGTTATTTTCTGGGAGATTATTGCTTGCTTGAGGGAATACGGTTTTAAAAGACAAAACACTGAAAAACAACAAAGCTGTGGGAAACAATGGCTGGATCTCGGTGTGTATATATATATATATACTGTATGTATATTGAAAGTATTGAAAATGTAGAACTTGTAGAACTGGGTATTATCACTCTACAGACTGTTTCATGCTAATGCAATCTTCAGGAGTGAGAGAATACAAGGGTTGTGCGAGTATATGAATGCTTCTTATACAAGACAGGTGAAAATGCAAATGAGTTAATTGTTTTTAAGTAGGTATTTGTTGCTGTGCCTGCATTTAGACAATAGCTCGGTTCTTTTGTTTAGTGTTGACTGTTTGTCTGAATATATTATGTGAATTTTTTCGGTTATGCACAGGTTGCAGCGTTTTGTTTTTGGGGAGTAAGCCGATGCTCTGTCGATGATAGACCATTTAATGTTGTAGGGTGTGTTGCTATCTTTTAATTTCCATACGTATTTGGAGGGTACGGTGCTGTTTCTGTGTTTGGGGGTGTTAAAAGTGTATTTGTGGTTTGTGTATCAGGTTTTGAACGGTGTGTCAGTGAGCCCGATGTAACATTTTCATCATCTGAGTAGACAGTGGCTTTGTAGATGATGGATGAGGTGAGGCAATTTCCAGAGAGTGGACATTCATCTTTTTTCCTGCAATTGCAGAGAGTTTTTGGCTGTTGTTGCTTAGCAACCAGAAGCTGTTTGTTGTGGGCTTTGATTATACTGCCCATGTTTCTTGAGCAGCTATAGCTGACTTTGACATTGTTCTTGTTAAAGAGCTTATGTAAAATGTTGCCACTCGGGAAGTGCTTTTTGACCAGGTTAAGGAATGATTTTCCGATGTTGGTTTTCACTCCTTTGCTGAATGGTGGGTTGTACCAGATTATTTGTCTGCTTCTATTTTTCTTTGAAGATTTTGAAGATATACTGTATATATATATATATATATAGTTCAAAGTTCAAAATTCAATTATATAAAAAAAAATTTGCACGGAAGGAGTCTATAATCAGTTCTGAAGGTGAACTACAGAACTTTAATATATAGCCAGCTAACAAACAGACACGTAAATAGTACCTTAAAGTTGGGTATTTGCTAAATGATATTGAAATAAATAATTAACTTAAAAAGAATAATTAGAATTGAATGATTGTGATCATTTGTTAATTGTTTTATTACAGTGCTGGTGCAGAATATCTTCAATCAGCAGGCAACAGAATGAATCGCAAACAACTTAGGCAATCATTGAAAAATATACGCGCATTGCATGAAGAATTCTGGGTAGGTACAATAATGTCAGTCATACACATTGATTTGACTGTCTAAAGCTTGGTTTCCATACAATCGCTAAATGCTATCGCCGACTGCTTTCGGTGATGCTGATTGGTCGGTCGAATTGGGAGGCCTTCTCGATTGCGTTGGGGACTGCTTTAGGCCGTACAACGATTGCACTGAAAACACTGTAGAGACAGTGTAGCGATTCTATAGAAACTAGGCTTTATATATTAAATTTCAGTATCCTATGATTTGTCTGTATTACATCTTTTTCTTTTTGTTAGTACAAGACCAATTAAGACCATTAGAATTGTCATATTCATCCTAGTTTTTTCTACTTCATTCATCCATTATCACCCATGGACTATTTCGTTTTTCTCACTCACTCTTATTCCGTACACATTTCCTAAATTATACTTCGATCACTTCTTTATTCTGTCATACCTTTCATTGTCATTCTGTTTACTCTTACCCTCACACTGTCCCTTCTTAAGTTCTTTCCTCCCTGCCCCCCCCCCCCACCATTTCTTTCTCACTTATTCAATCTCTTATCCATTCCATATTTTACCACCCACCCTTTTCTACATCATTCTCGTTCTTGCCTCAAATTGTCCCTCCTTCTTGTTCTTTTACTCACATACACCCATTTCCTCTCTTCCATTCTCACAAATTTCCATCTTTATTTTTTCCTCATTTTCTGTTTTTCCGATCTCTCTTCTTTTCCTATCTCCTTCCTTCACTTTTTTTGCTCCACCAAATTATGTTCAAAGTACTATTAATGTATTGTCCTACTGTAATAGTTATTACTTATGTTTCTCTCAGGTGATATCCCTTGAACAAGTTAGCAATATAACAGGTGCTTCCATGCATATAATTATAAATAAATAATTTATAGAACTTATACTTACTTTTAGAATGTTCAATCACCTCTTAAAAGACACTGCACATTCTTCCATCTGTCATTCTGCTTGTCACACAGATTTGTTCTCTCTGTGGTGTCGTTACAGTGAATATATAAAAAAATGTTAACATTTTAAAATAAGAATATGCAATTTTTTAAACATTTCTATCAATATTTTAATTTTGTTTGAATGTTTTGTTGTAGAATATACCAATGAATCATCCAGAAAGTATAGAAGTACCGGGATCTGCTGCCAAGAATCGTTATAGGACAATATTGCCAAACCCAGAGACAATGGTTTCCCTACCCCCAATTCCAGGTGATCCTCTATCTGACTACATCAATGCAAATTTTGTCAGGGTAAGATGGGTTTGTTATTCTTTGATTTTTATTAGGCTTCTCTGTTGAATATAAAAATGCTGGCTGTCTTTCTTAGACTAAGCATATTGTCAAATTTGGACTCAAGTGAAGCAGGTTGTTGTCCCTCTTCCATCAGACATGGAACACACATACAATTTGTTTGGTCAGATATGTCTGAAACAAGTGTTACATTCTATACCAAAGTCCGATCAAACATTGTCAAGACTGACAGATAAAAATATAATAGTGTATGGAGAGACCGGACATGGAACACATACAATAATGTTTGAACAGATATATCTGGAACAAGCATTACATTATATATCAAAGTCTGGTCAAACATTATTAAGTCTGACAGATAAAAGTATAGTGTATGGAAGACCAGGATACTTATATTTTTATCAAGTATCGAAATATATGAGATAATGAAAACAAAGACTGATGGGATGATATATATAGAGGTAGCCACTATCATGCATTATATATGAAAGTCTGATAAAACATTGTTGAGTCTGACAGATAAAAATATTGTATGTCTGACTTTACTTACTGTCACAGAGTATCTGTTAATCAAATTGATACTATGATGAATATGGAATGACCAGGATATTAAAGATAAGAAAATATCTTTTAATACCTTGGTCATTCCATCTTTCATATAATGTGATGTCTTTTATCCTGGTCATTTTCATTTTTATCAAATATAGAAGGATGCTTTGTTTAAGTATGAGCTAATTAAAACAGATACTATGGTGGGATGATCATGATATGGAGTGTTTTAATTGCCACTTAATCATAAAATACTTGATTTAATTATTTTCATTTCATGGAAACTGTAATTATTATTAGCACAGATTGAGATTGTAAATTTGTTGTTTTTCTCGCTGTTTTTAGGGTTATGAAGGCGAAGATAATGCGTTTATTGCCACGCAGGGCGCCATGACTCACACTATTGACGACTTCTGGAGACTCGTCTGGCATACAACTGCGCCAACAGTTGTCATGGTAACCAAAGTGAAGGAACGAGAAAGGGTAAATTGATTTTGAATGATTTTTAGCAATGAGATGCCTCGGAGGCATTTTTGAATATTTCAGAGAATTGGGTGCTGAGTAGTCCGTTGAGCTGTCGGAGATCATCAAGCCAGCAACATGTCTTCGTCATCAGAAAGCTTTTAAAATAAATCAGGATGAATGCTTCTAAATTGCAAGAGAAAACACACAAAGAAATGAACTTATGCTTTAAAAACAGGAACAAAATCAATATATAAAGAGACATATGCTCGTTTTTTACACAAGAAATATTTTTTAATCTTTATATAAATTTTACATGAACGTACATATGCTGATTTTTTTTTTTTTTTTATGTGTATGCATACTTGAATGTGTTTTTATGTGCATTTGTTTTTCTGTAAGGTAAGGTCAATGGCGTATCTAGAAGTCTTAAAATGTTGGGATTGATGGGTGGGGGCGAGCGAAGGTAAAGTGAGGGAGGCGCAATGATTAATTGAGGGATGCTAACTCGCAAAATGAGGTGATATGAGATGATTTTTTAACTACTTGAGCTTGATTTTTTTTGCTTAGAATATTTTCAAGTGGATGGAGGTGGGGGGGGGCGACTAGGGGGTGCAAGCATTTTTGTGGGAGTGTGTGTCCCCTGTGCATCCCAAGATACGGCAATACGGAGGTGGTATATATGTATAATCCTCAAATTTTCGGGATTTTAGCCTAGAACCTTGGAAAAAGAGTGCTTCAGATATTCGCTTACCATGTCAATTAATTGATTGATTTATTATGACAAGCTTTAGTAACCAACTGATAAATTCAAATTTTGCAATGAATTTTATTCATTGATTCAGTTAACAGAAACTTGACCATGCAATTTTTATATTGCTACAAATAAACCTTACTTTGCAATTCATTTTTTTTTTGTAAACCAGTTATCTACAAAACTTAATCATAAATTTATTTTTCACCCTACAGAGTAAATGTGAGAGATACTGGCCACAAAAGAGAGGTGTTTACGAAGGAATCGAAGTGACAGTTCAGGATACCATTCGAAAAGATGATTATATTCTGATAATTTTTCATTTGAAGGTGAGTTTAAATTTAATATTAATTTAAATTAAACATATAAACATTCTGACATCAAGAAATTAAATCTTTTTAACTTTTAAATTTGTTTAATAATAAACTTTTTGATATTAAATATTTATTATTTTTTAAACTTCAAACATTTTACATTAAACATTAATTATTACATCAAATTTTAATCAACCATTTAATTAGGGCAGTGGCTACCTGTATTGTTGTATACTAATTCGGATTGGATGTTTTTGTATGTATGGATTGGATTAGGACAATAACATCCAATTGGATTAGAACAATCTGAATTGAAATTTAATTAAAATACTGAATTTACATTGAAATACTGAATTTACATTTTTAATTTAAAACATTTAATATTAGAAACATAATTTAGAATTAAATGAGCCGAATTTACATTTTTAATTTAAAACATTTAATATTAGAAATTTAATTTAGAATTAAATGAGCCGCATTAAACTTTTTATTCTTCAATTATTGGAAGCACTTCTAGCAATATAGAACATAACATATTTCTTATGTCAGTTGCCTTATTAATTTCTGTTGAAAATAAAAACAAAATAAAATTAGGTCTACCTATTGCTGGATAGAATACAACTTCAGTGATAAACTGATGTATTTTTTGTTATCTATAAATTCCTACACTACGTACAATTCACAAACTCATAAAAACAAAGTAATAAATAATAACTAAAATAACATGTGGTTTAGAGGTTTTATACATGCAAATTAACCAGAAATGTTCAATTTAAAACCAATAATAATACTCTTTAAAATTACATAGTTGGATATATATAGACTTAATGATAAACTATGATGAGAAAACAATCCACAGATTTGAAAAAGATTGTTTGAACTGTGTGTCCTAGTTATTGCGTACTAAGGGAACGTGTGACGTGTTTACTAGAAGCGATGAGTGCAGGTTTAGTGAAGCTAAGCAAGCGTGACCTTTACTGACGTCATAAGTAGTAGTAACGCTCATCTGCTCTGGATGCACGCCACCCACGCACACATTCATGTCGTTCCTACTACATCTCAACATAAGTAGATGTTTTCATAGATAATAATAATATTGCATAAACTTTACACTGTTTGGAAGCCATTCAGATATGTGCGCTTTATAAATCTTATTGTTATTATTATTATTATTGTTGTTGTTATTGTTATTATTATTATTATTATTATTAAGAGTAGAAGGGTGTTATATCAAATGTAATATTTATGATATAACTCATTACATTTGTGTACATATTTCTTTATTTAATTTTAATAATAATAACAATAGTATTATTATTATTATTGTCATTATTTTTATTATAAATATTATTATTATTATTATTATTATTATTATTATAATTAATAATATTATCATTAAAGAGTAGGAGGGTGTCAAATAAATAATATCAAATTACATTTTTTTTTACATATTTCTTAATTTTATTTTGATTTCTTTTGTTTTTGTGTATAGGTCTCCCTACAATTAAAGACCACTTTTGGGGACTGGGGTTTCCATGGTTTTTTAGCAGTTTTTGTCTCTAATTAGAATGGAAAAGATAAAAGACATTGGTGAATTTGGGACCACAGAAAGATGGTCATTAATTGGAGTTGGTCTTTAATTTGAGTGGTCTTTAATTAGAGGGAGACCCATATTGAAGTATTGTTGATTATATTACTATCTTGAGCACTGATTTGGCAATGGTCATTTGGGTTGTAAATCACATTTATATTGATTATGTACTCAGTAGTAGTATTATGAATATTATATATTATTATAAGCACCTAGAGGGATTTGCAATCCATAAAGGTGCTTTATAAAAATACGGTTTTTTTTATTATTTATTATGATTATTCTTATGAGTATTGTTATGCTTATGAAATAAAATTATGAATATTATTATCATTAAGTATTATTATGGATATTTTTATGAGTATTATTATGAATAATAAGTATTATTATGAGTACTTAGTATTTTAATTTGGTATGGCAGAAATGTTCACCAGAAATGGTGAGACAGTCATAGAAGAAATGGGAAAGGCAGTGTTGCCATATAGATTTGGATTTATGCTTTGAGGGCTTGTTATACCGCTAAGTGGCTGGAAGACACGTGGCGATTCAAACCCATGTGCAAACAACAAAATCACATGATCCCAAGCCTGTAGCCAGGGGTTTCGAGGGGTTCGAAAAGAATCCCCCTTTCCCAGAAATGCTCTTTAAAATTATTATTAAAAATTTGTTGAAATTAACTACAAATATTTGAAATTTGGCATTTTTATTACCATTTCCGGACATCTGAAGTGTGTCTTTACAATTTACAAAAGCCATGGTGGGGCTAAGTTGGGTTTTGTGGAAAATTAGGACACCACTTTAAAAATTATGCCTACGGGCTTGGCTCCGCTGTAATTATCTGATTGTCATAATGTAATGACATCACAACGATTTTTTATTCCCAAATTTTGCCCACAAATAATAATTCAAAAGCCCCAGCTACTTAGATTTAATAGCAGAAACTTCAGTGTCGAAACATTAAGAAATATCGGCCATTTTCAAGACACCTGCCTCAATTTATACATAACCAAATTAAATAATAGCGTTCAAATTCAATTTGTACGTGCTGCGCACATTCGCCGCAGAGGGTGCCGTTTCATTAATGTTGCGTAAATAACGTTTATACTTTTTTTCCCCCGCAGTACATGAATGAAGTACGGACTTTAATGCATTATCGGTATACAAGCTGGCCAGACAACAAGGCGCCTGACAATCCAATAACGTTATTAAAGATGATAAGAGAGGTTGAGATGAGTCGAAATGACCCGAGTTTACCGAAAGGACCGGTTATTGTCCATTGCAGGTATTGTATATTATCTCCTTATTTTATCTAAATGGTTGACCAGTCGTTAAACTTGGCAATGTCATTGTCGAAGAATTGGACACTCAGTTTAAAATATGCATAATAGAAGGAACTATTGGTATCGCATTATTGCTGAATCGGTCTATATTAAACTTATGATATTATTTTTAAAAACTTAGTGTAATCACTTAGCTGCCACTATAAAACTACAGTAACTTCCACATGTTAATAATTTAAATTTTTTTCTTGTTTAGTATTATTATTATTATTGAATTTTCTTTTATAACAAATAAATCCACAACTTCAAGCATCCTCGTAAAGACATTTTGTTATTAATCGTTAAATTGTCAGGTCTGTTCCGTAAGCCCCATAAAGAGATTTGGTTGTAGAGCTTCAATGGCTCAAATGGTTAGCTCTCTACTTCAACAGCTCATAAAGACTTTTATAGAGCTTCAAGGGTGCCTATAAGATGATCTCTCCACTTGCCATACCTCATAAAAGATTTGGTTGTAGTGCCTCAAGGGTCTCAAATGATGAGTTCTCCACTTCCCAGCCCTCATAAAAAGACTTGGTTGTAGAGTGTCAAGGGTCGCAAATGATCAGCTCTCCTCTCCTCGGGCCTCATAAAGAGATTTGCTTGTAGAGCGAAATGGGCGTCAAATAATCAGCTCTCCACTCGACAGTCCTCATAAAGAGATTTGGTTGCACTGTAGAGTGTCAGGGACCTCAAATGAACCGTTCTACACTCCTTAGGCCTTAAATTCCTAAATGTTGTCATGATGACATCACATCATGACCATATATAGGAACATCATGACTATATATGGGCATAAAAGTTTTTTTGTCAAAAGAAAATATGATAGTCTGCACAGCTTAATATTGTTTTTTTTTTCTCACTTTTAGTGCTGGTCTTGGTAGGACAGGCTGCTACATTGCCATCAGTATAGGAATGAAACAGTTACAGGAAGAACAGATGGTCGATGTACTTGGAATTGTGTGTCAAATGAGGCAGGATAGGTAAGTTTCTACAGGGATAGGGAATTGGGAATCCGTACTTTAAATACAATTAAACTTGCCTAGGTCAATTTTGACTAACTCAAATAATTTCTAAGTCGATCTTATTTTACATGCCAAATTGTTGTGTTTTCCATTAATTAACGATCCGCAAGTCGATATTTATGTAAGTCGAACAATTTTTCAATGCATTTTGGATTCGACTGTATTGAAGTTCAACTGCATTGAAGAGGAAGATAAGATGGGAATGATGATAATAATAATAATAATAATAATAATAAAAATAAAGATTTATAATGCGCACATCTCCACCAATGGTGCTCAAGGCGCAGATGATGAGATGATGGTGATGATGATGAAAACAAGAGAAGATGTCTACAACAACGACGACTGTGATGGTGATGAAGACGGAAGATGACTACGACAATGAGGACGAGGGAAGATGACCAGGACAGCGGCGGCGCCAGAAATTTGCCGACAAGGGGTCTGACATTTCCGACAGAGGGGTCTGAGCCAAGTGGCCGACGAAACCTTGGTTGACAGCCCGGAATAAAAGCCTCGTAGGCTTCACAGGGAGAGTTTTTATGGCTTAATATGGTACAAAATTTGCTTTAAGGCCACAATATTAGGGATTGGCAGTCAAAATAACTTTATTTGGATAGGCAAATTATTATTTTTTTTAATTTTTGATGCGACGACCTAGTTGTGCGTTGGCTGAAAGGGAGACCAGGCCTGTCCGGCTGGAAGGTGGGGGGGGGGAAATGCGTCCCTGCCCCGCTGGCGTCACCACTGAACAACGATGATGATGGTGATTGTGATGATAAAGATGAGAGAACAGTACAAAAACAATGAAGACGAGATAAGACGATTATGATAACAACGATTAACAACGATGAGTATGATGATGATCGTGATAATGATGTGTATGTTGTTGATGATTAATTAAATAAATTTATGACTTATGGGGTCATGATGTTGATTGATGATGATGTTGATGAAGAGGAAAAGGATTAAACGAATGATTGTGAGGATATTATTGATGGGCATGAATATTATGTCTCATGGTGAAGTAATAATAATAATTAATTAGATTAGGTTTATAAAATACAAACTTCAGTTACTGTATTATTTTTCTGTTTTTAGGGGAGGAATGATTCAGACCAACGAACAATATGAATTTGTCCACCAGGCGTTGTGTTTGTACGAGAAGAGTTTACCTGCGCTACCAGAATGATTAGAATCTTGAATGATTCCTCCTAAATCTCTTACTGCAATGAAAAAAAAAACCCTTTCAGGAAGCAATGATTGATATTTAATGCATTATAATGTTTATTTACATATTTACCTCAATTTTTGCAGCCAGACCTTTTCAACAATCCAAACATTATTTGGAAGAAAAATTAGTAATTTTTGAAGAGCAATTTTTAACCGTGGTTTCATGGTTTAGAATTTGAGTGAATTCATAACAGTGATTAAGACAGATAATTTCATTTTACTCGTATTCTGTCATCGTATTTGCTGAGGATCATTCGTGATGAATTGTGACAAAATTTCTGGTTTTGAGGCAGCATAAGTACTTTGTAGGCAGCTGGGAGATTGTGTTGCGCTTCATTTGTTTTGTGTATTTTTTAAAAGAGGATCACAACAATCAACTGTAATATTACTGTACCGGAACAAAAGGTATGAGTTCAAACTCGAAGCCGTTACAATGATCGTTGTTAACAAGAAACCTGAGCGCTGTGGACAATATGAGATGAGATTGCACCAACAAATGTGATTCAGATTGAAATATCAACCTGCAAAAAAAAACACAAAAAAAAAAAAACTGAAATATATAAAACCAGACAAGCAAAAGTTAGTGATATTCACAACTGATGTTCAGGGGGAGTAGAGAAAGTCGCTGGAAGAGTCCATACTCCAAGTTATCTGTATGCCACAAAGTCTGTTTGGGTAGAATTAAGAAAAGCGCCTCAAAGTCGATGTATACCTCCATGTTATGCGTTTATTTAAACTCTTATTCTTTCTATTTATCTAATACATCATTCTCAAAAAATTGAATATATATATATTATATATAAATCATTATCTGTTACAATGTTTTAGTTTAATATGTATTCCTTATTCTTTAATTATATGGTTATTTTTATTATTTTATTTCATCACCTGTGTCATATCACGCAACGTGATCATTCCACTAGCAATCATGAATACCAATAGAATACCAGATCAACTATTGGCATGGAATACAGAGAATCAAGTAGCTGAATCCGTGTTGTGATTTAACTGTACTTTTAGAATGTTACTACTTTACTTTTGTTTTTGTTTCTAATTGAGAAAATAGGTTGATGATTGAAGTTTTATGTGCAATAATAATAATATACAAAGGAAATCAAACGGCTCTCATTCCGTATAACACTGATATATTCCAAGTAGTTGCGTGATATTTATTGTGACTGGCTCTGGTAAAACCTGCTATTTTTCTAATTTCCCACAAGCACCCAAAATGTTTGAGAATCAGAATTTTGAACATTTTCATGTTTTTATAAAAGAAGATATTATTAAAGAACATTTCTGCAAAATATCAATCACTAAATCTAACTGAAAAGTATATTAAAATTATTTTTAAATCTTAAAAACATTTGATAATAAACTAATAATCTTAATCTTAATAATAAACTATTGATTTTGGAATCAGTGGAAGCTGTTTTCTCAAAACCTACATGGCTGATATCAAATGAATTAAATATTCATAATATCACTAATACTCAAACCAATTAAATCATTAAATAAACACTTTTTTAAAGAAGAAATTCATGCTCAAACTCAATTTTTCTCACAAACAGCTAGTTTTGCCAGGGCCGGTCACATTTTTCTTTTCTGTCTTCAGGACGAAAAGAGTGGTTACCCTTCAGTTTTGAAAGAATATACAAGGGGATACAGAATATACTAGGGGATCGAATTCATCACTAGTCACCAAGCGCAAGCTCGGTGGTCTAGTGGTTAAGACATCAGGCTAGATACCTGGAGGTCGTGGGTTCGATTCCCACCCGATTTTTTTCGCTAGTATTTGGGGACATACAGTACTGAGTATTCAGTACGATTACACGTCAGGTAGGGCAAAACATCACTCCTATGATAATTTCCTGACGCAAACTCATATCTTAATAACACTTGCAGTACCCGCTGCTACTAGGGGATCGAATTCATCACTAGTCACCAAGCGCAAGCTCGGTGGTCTAGTGGTTAAGACATCAGGCTAGATACCTGGAGGTCGTGGGTTCGATTCCCACCCGAATTACTTGCGATTTTTTTTTTTTTCGCTAGTATTTGGGGACGTACTGAGTATTCAGTACGATTACACGTCAGGTAGGGCAAAACATCACTCCTATGATAATTTCCTGACGCAAACTCATATCCTAATAATAATATACAATATAATTAGGACAATATAAGACTAAAGAACTGACTTCTGTATTCCTTGCTCTTGTTTAAAAACATGAATTTCTTGTATAAACATCATTAGCGCTCTTCCTTTGTAATTAGCGGGAATGTGTTGGTGTAGTGGTTGTGATTCTGATTCGGTCTCTCAGGTCAAGGTTCAACTGACTTGCCGACAAAGTGGTTATGGCCTATGGTCGATGCACTTTGTCTACATTGTCTGAATTATTACTAATGTATGTGATGCAGTAGGTTTGAATAATTTGCTGCCATTTACAGGTGATTAGCGTAGCAGTAACATTTTGAAATGAATATATTTCCCAATATTATTTAAACTAACAACCGGGGTAATAATACAAAAGCGCCTAGAGACCGCCACAAAATATGCTTTTATAAGACCGACATTTAAATTGTAACGTGATGATATTAGACACTGCAGGTACGTCATTGTGAATTTGAATTTATTATTGCATACAGCTCTTAATTTGGATATTAGTTCTACAAAAATTTCATCAAAAGTGAAATATTATATTGCAAAATTATATTAATTTTGACTTTACTGAGAAATTTATCATAAAATGATGATGACAACCAGTATTAGACCTTCCAAATTTCAGAACGTGGTGATGCTTGTACATTTTAGATTTATTGATATTGTCGTTGAAGGGACACGGATTAATAAGAGGATTTATCGAAAGAGAAATTTGTTAAGGAAACTGTAAATTCACTGTAAATATTTTCAACTTCAAATATATTGCTATAAAGTATAATATAAAGGTACCGATGTTTGTTTGAAAAAAGTCTTTCAAATTCTTTAGTTAATTAGTCTCCCTCCCTCTGAAATGTATCCCCTTACTTTCATTTAACTTCCACCCTATGTTATACACAAAGAAAGATAAAAATACACTATTTTTGTTGTTGGACCAAATGTAAAATATATATGTTGATAATTTATGCATGTAAAATTTACCCAAAAAATATTGTGCAGAATTTTTTTTTTTTTTTTTATTTGCCAGAAGGTATAAAGTGATATTTGAGTCGCAATTCCATTTAGAGCAATTGTGTATTGTACTGTGTTTTAATGAAGTAAAATGTGACCAGAAAAAAAATTCTGCTTACTCCATCATCTACAAATTTGCTTGCAGATGATTGAGTGATGAAAAATATATGTATGAATATTTAAAGATAATTTGAAAAAAATGAATAATTTTAAGAATATGTCAGTTTATTAAGATTCTGGATCAGTTCAATTTATGCTGCATTAACATTTTGCTATGTTAGTCATAGTAATAGTTAGGACGACAGATTTTCTGTGTAAAAAATATTTTGCATGAAATGTTTTAAATGTATAATTAGTATAAGCAGGCATAAGCACACACTAAATGTCATGAAAATACATCAGTGTCGGCGAAACAGCTCAAAAGGTCAAAACATTACCAAGATGATCTTTCATTCCAAATTAAATGTCAGGTTATTATGTTAATTTATTCATGTGATTTAATCATGTGATCAGTCAGGGGACCAATGCAATCACATGACCAATGTTTTTCAGTGAATTAGTAGAAGAAACTATAGTATATAATTTGAAATGTATCGTTAGATTAATTGTCAATGGTGAAAATTGACTGATCAATCATCAATGATTAAAGAGGAAGAATTTAGAAATAATGACAACAAAATAATACTATAGTTCTTTATGTATAAGCCCTCCTTGGTTATTACTAAGCCCACACTCTACTTAACAACCAAGTTCATGTACCAGCAATTCCCCTGGCAAAAGCCAAGGGTATAGTTTGCTAAGCTTGCTTTCAGTTGAAAAAATCAATTGGCTTTGAATTTGGCATGGCACACTGAAAATTTGCATTTTAATTGGCCAGTACAATTTTTTTCATGTACAGAGTATCTCCCATGTGTAAGCCCACTGCCTGAATCAGCCCATTTCATGTTCAAGGTGGGTGGGCCTATACCAGATGAACTATGGTATAAATATTATTTTGCGACCTAAACAGCAATTTTGTTGCAAAAGACAAATGAGCTTCTTTTAACATGTTGCAATTGACACATTCGTAAAGTTGCAGACTTCCAATCAAAAGTTGGGGTTCGAGTCTTGGGCAGACATTTATTTGCGTTTTTGTGCAAGGTAATTTGTCCACCTTGTCTCTCCCCACACAGGAATACATGTGGGTTCCTGGTAGGCTCAACTATAAATGTGCTGAATACTTGCAGAGACATTATGGATTGGTCCCCTAAGGAGTGGTTTTTATGTGTGATTACTGGGGGTAATAATATAAAGCGAATCGATGCCTTGGTATTTACCTACATGCTTGAATAAACGCCCCTCTTGAATAAGCACCGCTTTAAACCTGATTTTTTTCGCTATAAGTGCCGCTTTTGAATAAGTGCCACAGTGCTTTATGAGAGTGTATACTACCTTGTGTGCAATGAAACACTTTGAGAAACTGGGTTTTAAATACAATGAATACAGTGTTAAAATGAATAAATAACATAATGAAGACGCACGCATTTCTTTAAAAACGTTTTACGGTGATGTAAGACCAATGATAGGCCTACTGAACCACGGGAATATGCGAGATAGATAACATAAGAACAGGTGCTGTTCTCAACTAAGCGCTGCCGAAGCCTCCAAAAATTTTATAAGCGCTACGGCGCTTATTCGAACATTTACGGCAATACACTTTACATTACAAGACCGATATGTTATTATAAACATCTTTATCTATTAATGAATGGAAATGTATGGTGATCGAAAAGGCAGGTTAAACTAGCACTTTTTGTTTGTAAGATTATCTGAATAGAAGTTGAACCATACATTAATTATGTTTGTTGATATTGTTGTCAATTGTTATTTATCATCATGATCATTATGATAACGATGCAATTGTTTTTCAACAGTGAGATACTAAATGTGAAATGACATGACTACAAAATATGTAAGAAAAACTTTGGTTGTGCCAAATTAGTGTGTTTAATGGAATGAATGTATACATTATCAGATATTTTTGTCTGTCAGACTTAATAGGAAATGTTTGATCAGATTCTAAGGTAGGACAATTAGTTTGTCCAGATAATGTCTGATACAAACATGCACTCTCAAAGCTTGGAACTAAACATAGGACCATGGTCTGACAAAGTTTAATCAAACATGTGTCTGAAAAGACAAAAATCTGATTGTGTTTGCCCACTTATAATTCCATACTTGTGTTAAATCAAAACAGGATTGCGATTTTGTTATCAGTTCGTATTGTTATTTTCCAGTATTTTTCTGGAGAATTAATAAGTTAAACTATAGAAGGAGTATAGTGTTCTTCAGGATTTATTTTTATATTCACAAAATAGCTTTCTTTGTTTGTGATCCAAGTTATGAAGTCACTTCCAGAATTATTAATAATCTATATAATTTTTAGCATAAAATATTAACATAAGGACATGATAGCTGCCATCTCATTACTGGCTCATTTAAAATTTACCTGTTCCGTTAAAATATATACATAGTTATTGGTCAGGGTTTTTTTTAGTGAGAGATTAGGACAAAATCCAGGGGTAAGGGATCTTGCATCAAGAGTGTGGGGAGGGGAAGGGGGGGGGGGGTAGGACATTATCTTAGATGCCATTTAATTAGTGGCTAACCAAAAATGTTTCATTAACATTCAAAATGCATACTCGTATATTTTAGTTTTTTATTTTATCATTGTGGTTGGCCCCTTTTCTCTTAGAGGGAGATACAATCAACATCCTGAACGGTGATGGTATGAAAACGTAAGAGGGTGCCTAGAGCCTTAGCCAGGGCCCCCAATAAAATCTCTGGTAGGGTACATGGGGAGAGATTTTATTGCCTAGGATAGTGCAAAAATGTGTACTTTTAGACCGCAATATTAGAGATTGGCCATCACAATTAACTTAGTTTGGACCAGTCCCTAAGTATTTTATTTAATGCTTTCAGTTGGATCTGCATCAGTATCCATGGTTATGTAAACATATTCACAAATATTAAAACATGTTTCTAAAATATGCTTGCTAGTGAGGTATATCATTATTTGGGGGAAAAAAATTTCAAAAAATAAACATCCTTTTTTTGTTGTCCACTTAATATTAGAGAAATTAAGCAGAAACAGTCCTGAAAAAATGACAATCATGTATGAATATTCATAATATATGCAAGTTATCTCATTTGCATATCATGGTTTGACTGGCGGGTTCTGAGGATAAATATTAATATTTAAGGTTCTGATCGTTGCAGATGATGTAAGCTGATATTGTCCAATATGATGTTTCTTTCATGCGAATTTGTTTAAGTTATTGATTGTGTTATATTGTTTCGTCGAAACAGCATAGCTTCAAATGGTAGACACTGCATTTAAACATGCTTGGAGACTTATTATTTTAGACCAAATAGGACTGAATATTCAGATATGCAAGGCAACCCTTATTATATGCTTTTTGTTGTCTTAATACAGTATACCCAAATAATGTATGGATTTGTGAGTAGATGATATTAAAGCAATGTATGTAGTCTATTATCTGTGTGAGGTTTGTTATTACATTGAGAAAACTATTAAGGATATCATTTAATTCACCACCTAATATTGTAATCATTATCATCATTATAGTATCATTATTATCACACTCCAAGCCAAAATGACTCAATACAATAAAACTAGCTTTCTTTTTTTCTCAATATTTTTTTTTTAAGAGTCCAAAATACAAATTTGATAACCTGAATTTTAGCCCTGTCATTACCATTTTAGGCAAGACTATTTTTATACCTTGTTTAGCCAACCCATTTGCCTGCCAACAATGATGATTTTGAATACAAATAATTTGGCCAGATAGCACACCCACTGCCACAAAAAAATAAATTCTTTATTTATAAGTTTGCTAAACAAGGTGCTACTAAAAAAAGTCTGGCCTTAATAATGAAAATGCATGGAGAGTGTAATGGTTGGCCAATCATTGGTGATTCAAGGGGGGTTGGGGCCCCGAGCCATCCCAGGTCCCCCTAAATCTTTCAAAATTATGAAAAAGAGAAACAGGAAAATTATAATCAAATTTGCATTTGCATCCATCTAGAGGTGCCATAATCATAGCTTTTCTTACCTCGGTCCCAACCATGGTGGGGCTGAGGTTGTGGTCTACACCCTCTATCTGTGAAACTCTCCCCCACTCAACCTCCCTGACCCCTCTATTTCAAATTTCTGGATCCGCCACTGCCAATAGTTTTAAAAAAATGTATATTTTTACCACGATAATTAATAATTTATCATTCTCATTAATTCATCGCCTTCAGTGCGGAAGCACTATAATACCATCTTCATTTTTTATCAGCAATTATTTCTAATTTCACTCGTACAGTATATTATTGTAAAAAGCCCAAAAGGTACTTACCGGTATCGGTATTAGTTTCCCGCGTAGGGCTGAATACAATAGTATTACTCGTCTGTGTGTGTATAGCATGAGCTCTCGACTTGAAGTGCCGTCCTTTCTCCCAGGGATTACCCGAGTCGGCCGTTCAGTGCGCATGCCCGTAGATACGCCGGTTTGCACAGGTGAGCTAACCCAGGTAATCTGGAGTCATTGCAGGGTGACCTCCAGGGGGTCGTCACTACATTCCCCCATTGTTTGAAGAAGGACGCCATGCTGCATGGGAAAAGACCCTACCCACCGACATTCAAACTCTAAATGTTCTCAGTGGGCCCTGAGCCTGGATTTGCTCAGGAGGTTTCAGACCCATAACAATGTGCAGGAAAAGAACAGAAATTAAGGAAACATAAAATAAAACACAAAGTATTCCCTAAACAAACTTAAAGTCTTCTGGGGTGGCACTGAGCTCTTAGGCTCAGAAGAGATCTAGGCCGTTTTTCCGGGTGAGCTCTAAGACTCGCCTGGCTTCCCAGCCTAGAACTCGGGCCACCGATTTTGCTGTCTCCCACAGCAGATGAGGAGCACCCACTCGCTGGCCTGAGGGGGGAAAATAGGGCCCATCAGACTCGATGAGGATTCTTCGGTCATTGACCCCTGCGAGATGTTTACAGGCTGCTCGTTGTACCATGGTGAACCTACCAGCTTCTATGGTGAAACTGAAGTAAGTTCCCGGGTACTGGTGCAAGAACTTATCCACCACCTTTGATGAAGAGGAAAACGCATGCAAGATCAACTTCTGATCTCGGGGGATATGCGTGAGACGCAGGAGGTAAAGTGCCCTGAAGTAGCATTCTTCTGCCACCTCGTCCCCGTGCATCCCCCTCACATGGAGGCAGATAAGGCAATGTCGAGAGAAGGAATAACACTGCTTGAGAACTCGCTCAAGCAACTCATCCTGCCGAACCCAGTCGGTGTTGGGTAAGGTGTGGTCGAGCCCAATCTCACCGAGCACTCTGACATGAGATGAGCTTGTCAGAGTGACCAGCCTGCTTAACTGGGCGGGAGAGAGTTCCTTCTTAGGGTGAATTCCAACGCCTACCTCGAATCCCCTGTTTCTTTTACACATCTAGATGTGTATAAGAGACAGATATTTTTGCCAATGAGGCAACCTTTTTTTAAGTATTTGTATAAGTCAGCTGAGCTAATTATTCAAATCATTCCCTGAGCTTTTGCCAGGAGCTGCTGGTACCTGAATTTTAGGCTTAATTAAAGTTGGGGGGGGGGGGGTGGCCTTATTTATACCCAAGAGACTATGGTGGAATAAAATGCAAGACGACCTTAATTAATAAGAAAACAAATAATAACTGTATCCATGGATAACTTGATCAGTTGCTATAGTAACAAAAAATAACTAAAGTTGCTATCGAAACATACTCGTCTTGTATTTGGTTGTTGGGAAATTGTCCTGACTCTTGAGACGGCGTACAGCTTCTCGTATATGCTTAGCTTGAAGGGGCCCTGATTCACCCCACTCCTCTAGAGCATCTAAACCTGAAGGAAGGGATAAGAAGACAATTCATGTAACTTAAAAAATTCAGTGCAATAATGATATTACTATTATAATCATCATCATCAGTATTAATATTATTAGCCTACCCAAAGGAGGGAAGCTCCCGGGGGAGGCTCCGGTTTTCCCCGGTTCATCTTCACAGGAAAATATAGATTCATCTTTTTAGTCTCAGCAAATGCAAAGACATGATGTTCACGTGGATTCTAGGATACAGTTTGGCCAAATCTACGTATGCAGAGAATGTAGGACGGTCATGCATGAGTGATTCCGTTCTTGGCTCTTTTTGAGGTTACTTTTACAAACCAACAAGGGAGCTTCAATTCGAGATAGGCTCCTTCTCGAGGTTTTACAGTATATAATAATAATAATAATAATAATAATAATAATAATAATAATAATAAGTAAGAAATATAATATATCAACAAACCTTGCTCCACTATTTCACCAACATAAACTTTGGCAATGCCTGCCATTGCTATGACAACATTCTGTGACACTGTTCCACCAGTAATAGACTGCATTATCTGGAATAAACATTCAAACAGTATAATTAAAATATAATTTTTGTAAGTCATTCAAAAATGACTTCAGACACTACCAAAATAAATTAAAATGATTATACAATTATTATTTCAAATCTGACATCTTTTAATAATCTAATTTTTTTTTATTACAACAAACTTCTTGGATCAATCATATACAGACATTATTAGATTAACTTAAATGATAATTATATGAATGAAAATGTGTTAATATTAAATTGAAGAATGGTGATCATACCCTTTTTACTGCTGCCCTTGGAAAAGCTGCCCTGCGGAACATCTCGTAACGGTTTAACTGCTCTTCAGAAAAAGCTTCAACTAAAACTCTGGAAAAATTTAATAAAATCAGGCAATAATTAATTATATACATTCCATCCTTACCTTACTTTACTTATAATATTAGATAAATTTTGAGTTACAGTCAGTAAAATATTACTTTGAAAAGTAATAGAGTCCTCAAGTCTTATTCTAGTATTATGTCTCTCTCTATGAAGTGTAATTTTCAGATCAGCTTTAGATAGGTATTATCAAAATTAAAGTAAGTTAAAAATAAAATGTTCTCAACTAATATGAAATACTCTTTAATCATGGAGGTATAACTTGAGCACACGTTGCACACTAGCACTGCAGCAAAACACATTGATTGGACGAAAGTGCTGAAGTTACCAGCGATGTCCAATTAGCGATTCTGAGATTCTCTCCCTAGCTAAAATAGAGCAGTAAAGGTATACATAAAATAAGCCTATGCTGGTCCTACTTACTGCATTTTTTCTCTTTCTTCTTGGGCCTGATCCTCCTTACTTTTCTGCGACTCCTCATCAGCAACACTTCCTAACCTTTCCAATTTAGCTAGGCCTAACTCTTTAACACCTCCACTTTTATCGGCATCGTCTCCTTGAGATCCACGTCCTGCTAGGCCTTTAATGGGCGAGCTCGTTTCACCATCACCAGACGCTTCTTCGGCGGATTTGACAACTTCGTGGTCCTTGGCTTTTGATCTTCCCGGGCTAGCTTTCTTGTTGTCCCCACTGGGTTTAGGCCTAGGGCTCTCTGACTTGGGTTCATCATCAGGAGACGATATTGAATCATGTTTTCTCTTTATTCCTCTTTCGTTTACCCGCCAGTCCTCCATATTCACCCTTTTCTATAGGTATTATGTACTATTTTTCAAATATTTTTATATGGTTTGATGATTGAGAAACATCACTTACCCCTTTTTTTCTCCTTTCTCTTATTTTGTTTTGACACCCGCCCTCACATGTCAAGTTTTTTTCCGTTTAACCTGTAGAGGGCGTTTCATGACCTGTAACCTTTTTAACGCATGCATGTTTTAGGCCTAGCCTAAAAGTTTTCCTACTTTTTGTACAAAAAGTCAAATTGATATGAGTTTACCAGCTTTTATAAGTCTCCCTGTTAATGAGCAGGTAAGTGTTAAATATTATCCAAATATACAACTAAAGCAGATATGCCTACCTATCCTTCTTGGTGTTGTTGCATTCCATATGTTTTCACCCGGTCCCGGGGCGCCGAGAGCGGTAGCCTACCCCGAGAGCCGGGTGATCATGTGTTGATGTAGGGCAGGCTAGGCCTAGCTAATAATTTCACTGTTCCCTGGTTATGCTACGTTTCTTACTACGACTCGAGTATTAAGGGAACACATCATTACCAAAATTCATAATATCTATATCATGTTTTTTAAAGTTGATGGAATTGAAAATAATTTTTTGATAAATTATTTAAGATCCTTAGTTTTTAGGGCACATAGAAAAAATTATTAGATTATCAATCATCTTTTTAAAAAAAATGATATAGGCGGTCGTTTTTTTGGTTTTTTTTAATTGGAGCTATAGAATATTACTTTTTTTTTTATAGATGAGGGAGGGACTGTTTTTATTTAGCAAGAATATTGTATAATTTATAAACACTGGTTAAATTTTATTGTTTTTTTTTAAAGAAAATGTATTTTCAGTCACAAAATTGCATTTTTTTTTTTATGCTGTGCACTGAATGACGTCACGCATGTGTCGGTCATTTCTATTGGCTAATCATGACGTAATATCATTTACCGTACCTTTAGCAATCAGAAGTTCCGATACGGTACCGTATCTCTAGCCACGGCGTTGAAATAAATGATGCGGGAAAAAAAAAATTTTTTTCATTCCCGCATCAATATTTCCCAAATTTTTGACGCAGACATGAGTGATAATGCAACATCTTTTTTAGCATTTTAAAAGTTTTTTAGCATTGTTTTTACCTTCCTTAACATAAATGCTAATTGGTCCAGCAAATCTTGCTTTTTAAATGATCTTGTCTGTTTAACCCTTTCACTGCGTGTACCCGGTAATACCGGGTATAAACACATATTGTTGAATTGCGCGTACCCGGTACTACCGGGTATGTAGAAAAAATATTGTTAAAAATCAGGAAGAGGTTCTGCGCCCTCTATAGTTTTTTTTATGAACTATAATTAACCTTTTATCGGAAAAAAGTGTTTTCGAGTGGTTAGGCGCAAAATGGCGGGTGCATGGCCTCAAAACAGACGGTACAATGTCGACGAAGCTATGGACCAGATCTTTGCAGATACGGATAGTGAAGATAACTTTGAACTGGATGATTCTTGCATTTCTTTTCCCCCAGTCGACTATGATAGTGACGACAGTGATTCTAAGGACGAAAACAATGATTCTCTCAACTTGGGAGGCCTTGCACAGGGTCAAGGTGGCAATGCCTTGTCCGCAGATTTCCTTTCCACATTTCACACAATAGAACAGGCTAATTTTTATAGTTCTAAAATGAAGTAACCGTATGATGTTTGCAACGATGCATTTATATTTACTACCTGGATTATATAAAGCACAAATAAAAACATATGGCAAAAAGTGATTTTCTGCAAAATTTTATATTTTCACAATTTTGAAGAAAAACTTTGATTATTTGCGGTTTTGGAATAAAACGATCAAACTAACTCATTTTTTTTTGTTTTTATCCACCTTGTGTGTCTGCATCATTATAAATTAAAAAAAAAAACATTCCATAAAAATTTCATTGGGAAAAATTGGGTTTTTTATCAAAATTTGAGAAAAAACAGAAATTCAAAATGGCGACTTTGATTTCACATGACAACCTAATTATGCAAAATACCAAATATCAATATTCCTCGCGTAGGCCAACCTATTGCTCGCCCCAACACACAAAAAGAATTTCGAAATAACCTCTTTTAGTATTTTTTTTGAATTATTTTAAAAATTAACTTTTTTCGTTAAAAAAAGTCCCAGCACAGGGGGTGCATATACCTACAGCAGTGAAAGGGTTAATGTTTGTAATTATTTTGTATTGAATGCACCACAGAGCTGTGATTAGGTGCCACTGTTACAAAAGTGCAGCTTCAATAAAAAATTAAAATTATTAATCTAACAATTATTTTGATGTGCTCTTATGAGATTTTTTTTTTGCTTTATTGAAACTAAATTCCAAAAAGTAAAGAATAGGAAGAGAACAAAATCCTAAAAAGCCATGGAAGTTGCCATCGTCGCCATGGAAGTGTGCCCACTCGCTACAATATTTTTACTACAAAAAAATATGCACATGCCTACAAGACATTATATCAAACAATAATTATTGAGTAGACAATTAATGATAATGGATACAATATTATTATTTTTCAGTTGAGTGAATTATGTGTATATTTAAATACTAAAGGTGCTAAACTTGATGAAGAGGTCTCACCAACAAATACACCGGAGCAGCTTGTAAACGTTATCCAAGAGATTGATAAAATATGGAAAGAGTCTGATGACAATGGTACAGTAATGTTATTCTGGGGGTGTATGACTGCTTCGGCAGCTAACAAGTTTGGGCCGCGATGTATGAATTTGGATTTTGTATTTTGTATGTTTTCAGTGAATTTGATTCACTGAAGGACTATTGAATATTCTAACAATTATAATTTTAATATAATAAATATTTTTAAAAGTGATAAATAGACTGGGAAAGGATAAACAAAATGTTTATATTAATATGTCAATTTGCAAATTCTGTTTGTAAATTTTATGTATATTAATAATTAGACAAACAAAAATTGCTTAATTTCCCAAATTTCTTGATGTTAAATATGTCGCGTCCAAATTCATTCTGGGAACAGCAGTTTTTCTGTTTACTATTAAAAAAATCTCATTAGAATCGGCAGAAATCTTTCCAACTGTTTAAACTGCTTCCCCTTTAATGATAAAATGTTGTTACATAGGTGTTAGTATAATTTAAATAAGTTTTTTCATTATAGGTTTAGGCATTTTTAAGCAAGGCAAATTGCATTTCTGTTGACAAGATGTTGCAAATCAATGTACAATTAAATGCAATTTGGAAAAGCTAATTGATTGATTTCATAACTAAGAAATAACAGGGAAAAATGTAATATATTTTGTGTAATTTTTTATAGCCAGGCTCAGGAGAAATAATCTTTTTAATATGTTGTACAACTGATTTTTCTAAGACACTTGGGGGTGGGGATGATGTTGGTGTTTGACAAAAACCCGTGAACAGTTAATAACATACTATATCTAAAAACTGTGGAAAAAAATGTTATCTTTGAAATGTTTGGTTTTTAATTTTCTCTTCAGATGTGGAGTATGTGTTCAACAGTCTGTTCTCATTGGTGTTATATGAACCACCAGAAGTGCTTAAAACCCTGGTAGAGCTGCTTACTGAGAAGCTGGTGAAGGGTAACGGTGAGAGGTCGGCCACACGACTGAGGATGTAAGCTTGAAATTGTTGTCTCTGGAGACCTTTCCGAAATGTCCATTAAACTTAACAACTGGCCAATCAAAACAAGCGAGAAATACATACCTGTCTAACAAGCATATGTGTTGTCTCATGTTTATGTACTTTTTGTGGGACCTTGGCAACAGTATCCATGGGCGTGGCTTAGCAAAATGGTCCATTTTTTTATACTTTATTTGGAACTTGGTGCCATTATTTTTAAGGAAATAAGTAATGAATTTTGAATTACTGTTCTGACATTTTGCCAAATGAACATTTAATTCACTTATTTTCTCTTTTTTCTTTTTTTCATACTTACTTCACCACCACCATTCTTACCACCTCCATTCCCCACCCTCCTTCCCACCTCCATTCCCCCACTTCATTATATTTATAAATAATAATGCATTCTCTCTTCTGTGACAGCTGGTCTACAGTCCTCACACAATCAAATTTTTTTTGTAATGTTCTTTTATCTTTACTTTACAGACTTCACAATCTTTTCAATGGTGTTGAACCCGAGAAGAGGTTGGCTTTTGAGGTTTATTGTGGTATGCTCAAACTGGCCTGCAAAACAAAGAATTGTGATGGTTTCCCTACAGATTTAGATAGGGTGAGTATTGTAACTCTAATTTTTTTTGTTTGGTGGTAGGGCTCAGGAAGCTACAAAACATTTCAGATGGTTTAAATCAATGCCACTCTATGAGTATGGTCCCCGCTAATGATGTTAATAATCTAAAATTTTCAGAGGACTCAATTAGTTTAAATTTAGGCTAACTTACAGTCGAAAACTTTTGCATGTTAATAAAAAATATTTTGGAGATGATGGGGTGCTTAACCTTCTTTAACCCTTCACCCCTTCTCAAATCTGCCTCTGTAAATACTCACAATTGCTTCTTTATTCTTTTTTAAAATTTGACAAATTGTAATATTTTTTTCAGGTACGGAAGTGGTCAGATCTGTGGAAGCTAAACAAGGATGAAACACATCATCTTCTAAAGCTTCTGTATGATGCCTTACAAGAATGTAAACAGAGGTATGTCAAAAGCCAGTTTGTCTTTATTGTCATTGGAGAATGAATAAAAAAAAATGACGCAAAAAACTTTAAATATATGTAACTTACTTTTTAAACTGCTAAAATTTTCTTGTTACTCTTTAGCTACATTTCACTCTTGTCATTGCTGATATTAATGTATTTGCATAATTTTGTTCGTATTTAGTGAGGCCTCAAGTAAAGTGATGATAGAGCTTCTGGGAACGTACACAACAGATAACGCTTCAAAGGCAAGGGACGATGCACACAGGTGTATAGTGAACACCTTAGCTGACCCAAACATTTATCTCTTAGATCACCTGATCGCTTTACGGCCCGTAAAGTTTTTAGAGGGAGAGCTCATACATGATGTAAGTGACTGTTAAATAATGGATCTTTCCGAAGTGTCAATCAAACTTAACAACTGGCCAATCCATCCATTTTTTGTGATGGATTGACTATGCTTAAAGTATGTGCATAAAATATGTTTGTTGCAATGTGTGATGATCTTGCAGTCAAAATATTGAATTGCAGCTTCATAACATATTTTTGAATTATATTTTAATACTAATAGATTGATTCCAATTTTCTTGCAGCTTCTAACAATATTCGTGTCTGGGAAATTAAATGATTATCTGGAATTTCAAAATTCCAACAGTGATTTCATTAAATCCCTAGGTAAGTTTTTGCTGAATTTTCTCACTGAACGAAAATTATATTGTATTGTTTTTTATAGTTTATATACACATTATTTTTAATATTTTAAAGATATATTGTCTGGTAATGATATGATCTGGAATATAATTTCAGGCATTCAATTAAAATATTGATTATTAGTCATAATCCATAATTTTATTTTACTCTAAGTAAGAATTTGAGTAGAATAAAAATATTACTCAAATCAGAAAACATATGACATTGTAACAATTTAAGAATAAATAGCATAAAATAAATGTTAATATTAATATGTTATTAGTTGTAAACATCCCTTTTTCTACGATTAGTTTAAATGTTTGTTCTGTGTGACACAAATCCATTTCTCAATTTCTGTCCAAACATATGTAATACTTTAGAATTACCATCAAATGCTTAAGTTGATTATCAACAAATTTAAAAGTACTGGTATATGTTTTGCTTAATATACAATTGGGAGTTTCACTGTTGCCTGGTTGCAGGATTATCACATGAAGATAACATCACCAAAATGAGGACGTTGACCCTAATGACACTGGCAGTGGAACACAAAGACTTGACCTTTGACCTCATCGAGAAGGAGATGCAGATAAGCGAGGATGAGGTAGAAGGGTTCATTATTGATGCGGTGAGAACAAAAATGGTACGAGCCAAGATTGACCAATTACAGAAGAAGGTTGTTGTGAGGTAGGAAGAATTCTTTATCATGTGTTTATTTCATTCTAATTCATTTTTTCTAGTCACACTAGAACAACATACGCTATAAAGCTTTGTCCACAAAAAAGCTGCTGTATGCCCATATATAGTCATGATGTGCCTATATATGGTCATGATGTGATGTCGTCATGACCATATTTGAGTTGTTTGCCTATTATTTGAGCAAAGCATTGTTTTCTTTTATGAATTATGTTGTCATTTCTTTGATCAGTTGGACATCTTGCCTTGTCTTACCCTTGTCTTTAGTGCCTCACACATACTTAGTACTACCATGGAGGAAATTTCCATTTGGGTGATTCTGCACGACGAATGGGCATGTTTGGCCTTATCCAGTGTAACCATGGGGACCTTTAGTTTAGGCTTACTTTAACCGTTATTTTCTTAATGAATTTGGCATCTACAGTCAATAAATCCTTGGGGCTATTTCGTGTTTTAATTATGTTTCTGACAAAATCATTCATATGGTGCTGGTCGAAAGCCAATCACTGTAGTCAGTGCAGCGACGGTCGCAACTAGGCCTACGCGACGCTGATCGTTCATTAGATGGAAATCTGTTTTGTAAATAATTCTCAAGAAAATTGCCAAAAAATAAAGCGAGAAATTAACACTGTGTAGGTATCAATTACAAAATTAATTTTTGTTCGCTACCTGTTTATTTGGCTTTGCCCAAATTAGACCAATCAGGAATTGGCAATCTGCAAAATAACATTTGGATAGGTAAATTATTTTTTTTTTTAGATCCGACAACCTCGTCCTGGCATCAGGGGACTAGGTGAGGGACCTGGTTTCACCACTGCTTTTTGATGCACCTCGTGATGGCGTCGGATGCGAGGGGAATCCCCGCTGGCACCACCACTGCTTGGGGGTGCTGAATGGCATTCTAGCTGGCTTGGCTGCCAAAAACTCACGATCCTTGGATTTATTTAAACTAAATTTTAAAACTCATCTATTTCAATCCATCTACTGTAGTCTACTCTGGTTCCACGTACATATCTTTTTACATTTCTATTTATTACTCCACTACTTTATTCAATTCATGCTCTATGTATACTTTCAAGCCTTTGATCATTTATTGTGAAATTGGTGCATAACAAATGTTTATTATTCAATTATTTTTTCACCTCTTTCATTTTGTGTCAAATAGAAAAATCTCTTTTACGATTGATTTCAGTTTTGCTACTCATCGGACATTTGGCAAACAACAATGGATGCTACTGCGGGAACGGTTAGAACAGTGGCAGAGGAATTTGGGACAAGTAACAAATGGACTGGATTCGCTAAACACAGCTATGACGCAGGCAGCGGCGCAATGAGTCCATTAGTAACGGACGTGACATTGCTGATTATATATTTCCTGTTATCTTTATCACAAAAAAAAAACCTGAGTGTGAAGAGGAATATTTCCTTCTTATTCAACAGCAAGTGCATTCACCATTAACATGCAGCGGTGGCTCCAGTGGGGTCAGGGGGAATTCCCCTTGTTTGACAATCTTGGCCAATGTCATTGTATGTTACTTAAGGTCATCAGTCTATAAAAAATACTAATTTGTTGATCCAACTGAAGTTATTGTTATTGTAGATTCTTAAGTTTGTGGTCTAAAAGCACAATTTGTTAACATCTCATATCTCTGTTGCAAAGGGATTCACATTTTTGACCCCCCACCAGTGGATATTCCCCAGGGTCATGAACAGAGGCCCAGGCAGCCCCTTGGCTTGGACCCATGCAGACATTTGAGAATTACTAAAGCGATCACTGCTGAATATTTTGGACTTTTGTGGGTTATGCTGAATAAATACAATAAATACCCATTAAACTACTATACGCCTTAGATATTGTTTCGACAATTCTACGTAATTCTGAGGTGTTGATTGGTGGACCAGGAGCTGGTTTGACCCTTCCAAACTCCAGTCCTATCTTAGTGCACTATGGCAGTTCAGAGGTCAGAATATACACAGTGATTAAACTATAATTAGCCATACTGTACTATAATTAACTTAACTGTACTACAAAAATTACATGTTAAACAGTGAAGTAAAATGTACAATTATAAATATAATTATTATGTACCTGCCAGCGTACATGAGGTGTATTAGTATATGATTATATTATTTGAAACATGGAGAAAAATCTTGTAAGTAAACCAAAAAAAACACAGAAACCATATAAAACTATTTAAGCAATATTATATTATTTGTAATGCTACAAAAACAGCTATCCCAAAATGGGTAATCATTATTTGATCATGGAGTGGACTACATTGATCTTTAGCCAATCAGAACATAGCCAGTTCATCGTTCAATATAAGCCTGGTTATCACGAGAGCCCTAGTATCCGGATCGTGAGCTAACCGTTAAAGCTAACCGTTAGCACCTGTGTGAGAACGCCCGATTAGTTAGCGCTAACCGTTAGCGGTATCCGGATACCGCTAACGGTTAGCAAGCGCTATCGGTTAGCAAGTGATCGCGTTTCTATCGTCAACCAATCACACGTACGCTTTGTAAGCGTTTACAATTTCCAGTTTCTTATTGGCCAGTGATTCGATCATCGTATTCTTGGTATCCGGATCAGGATTTTCTCATATGGACGCACGGCAGCTAACGGTTAGCAGGATCCAGTTCCTGCTAACCGTTAGCTGCCGTGTGAGAACATGGCCATAATCTCCCTAATAAAAAATGTATCCGGGCAAGTCAAGACGTTAAATCCATTTGGTAGTAGTGTATTTAAGTGACCAAGAATTTGTTTAAGAAAATTGTAGCAACACAGACAGAAATGGTGATGTATTTGTGAGAGTTAACAACCAGGATAAATTTGATTATGTTGTGTCAGTCAAATTGAATGTTGATTAATAGAAGGCCATGTGACTGTTCCTCGATATAATGGCCTGAGCTGCTCCAAGCAACTACAACTATATATACAATAAAGATAGGGAGAAAGAAAAGGACTTTTTTTGCGTGTTTATAATGTTATTATTGTGTGTATGATGGTATTGCGTAAGAAATCACGTCTTTGCATTTATTTTGTTCTGTGTTCTGGAGATCATACAAATGTTTTCTGTGGCACATACAAGAGATAGATCCATCGCCTTCGAATTAGATTTAAATATACACTCAAGTAAAATGCATTTAAAATTATTACAGCATACATGTTTTTTAATCGATCTTAAAATCAATGTGTCCTTGAAACTTGGAAAATTTGAACAGGAATGTCCTGGAATTGTCCTGGAAATTTGCTGGTTTAAAAATGTACGAACCCAGACTCATGGTTTTTGTCGAAATCAGACGATTTTTTTTTTTTTTTCTGTTGTTTTGTTTTCTGTGGCACCTACGGGCCCTACCAATGGACGAATTAACAAAAATCGACTAGATGAAAGACAGCTTAATTTTGGGAGAAAACCCAAAGAGTCATGGTTTTTTTTTAAATTGGACGATTAACAGAAAATGGCATGATGAAAAACAGCCAAATTTTTGAAAAAAAAAAAAACAACTAGGTAAAAAATAGCTAAATTTTTGGAAAAAAGAACACTAAGGGTATAGCTTATGTTTTTTGTCGAAATTGGGAAGACTTTTCGACCATCTCATTCATGTGTTGTGTTCTGTGACACTTACGGATCTTACAAGTGTGTTCCGTGGCACCTACGGACCTTACCAATGGAAGAATCAGCAAAAAAACAAAAACAAAAAAAACACCAGAGTGAAAAATCACTCAGTTTTGGAAAAAAATAGAAAGGCTATAGCTAATGGTTATTGTAGAAATTGGACGATTTTATCTACTCTCCAATTTTTCCGCTGTATTCTGTTCAGTAGAGACTATAGATCATCATACGAATGTGTTCTGTGGTACCCAGGGACTCTACTAATGGAAGAATAAAAAAAATTACTAGATAAAAAAAAATAGCCCAATTGTGGAATAACACAAAGGGCTCATAGTTTTTGCCGAAATTGGAGATTTTTTTGACTATCTCTTTTTCCGTTATTTTGTGTTTTGCGGAGCCTACTGCAGATCATTCGATTGTGTTCAGTGGCACCTACGGACCTTAGTAATAGGAGAATCTGCAAAAAATGACTAGGTGAAAAATAACCTAAATTTAAAAATAAAAAAAACACGAAGGGTACATTATAGCTCATGGACTTTTTCGACTGTCTCAAACGCCCCTTAATTCTACTGTTATTAAATGTAATTCTACTTGAGTAAAACATTAATAGAAAGTGTTGAATGACGGCTGGAGCTGCAGTGTGATGTTAACAACCAGGAAATTTGAATTCAAGACGGGAGTCAGGCAAGGTTGCCTGCTGTCCCCATTCCTCTTTCTCCTAGTCATAGATTGGATCATGAAAACATCTACAGATCAGAGGAGAAATGGGCTCCGGTGGATCTTGTGGAAACAAATTGACGATCTGGACTTTGCAGACGATTTGGCACTCTTGTCCAATAACGGATACCAGATGCAAGATAAGACCACAACCATTGCAGATATGTCTTGTTCAGTGGGCCTCAACATTCATAAGGGAAAAACAAAAGAAGGGGAATGGTCCATTGTATCATCCCCCAATGTTTTGACTATGTATGGGATAAAATGGAGCTTTACACACTTCAAAAGACTGTCACAGAAATAATTTGCACTGTCTTATGCGCTTACAAAGATGAAAATTAGCATAATGTATTAATGTTCATAACAATATGATTTTATCTGGTACCAATCTAAGCTCAACTTTCCTTAGATGTTAGATGTGCTTGCAAAGAGAGCCACACTTCACATTGAAGGGTGTGTAAGACAGTAATGTTATGTCAATTCCGGTTGATATGGCAATATCGGTTGATGAGGAATTTATTGATTAGGCCAATAATAGCAAATTGCATCAATTTATTTTGCAAAAACCAGGTTTCCAGCTTCAGAGGGGGGGCACATCCCCTGTCCTCACAAGGGCACACATTGGCGCTAACACCAGGCGCTTAACAGGGGTCTTGGGTCAGAGTGTGTATTTATTTATTTTTTTTTTTTTAGTAATTAGGAGAAATGGGCTCCAGTGGACCTTGTGGAAACAACTTGACGACCTGGACTTTACGGACGATTTGGCACTCTTGTCCAATAACGGATACCAGATGCAAGATAAGACCTCAACCATTGCAGATATGTCTTGTTCAGTGGGCCTCAACGTCCATAAGGGAAAAGCAAAAATTATGAAAATAAATACATCCAGTACTGCATCAGTCAGTCTGCAAGGACATACGTTGGAAAAACTTGAGTCCTTTACATACCTTGGAAGTATTATCAATAAGCATGGTGGCTCAGACGCGGATGTCAGAGCAAGGATTTGAAAAGCTAGAACAACATTCCTACAACTAAAAAAACATATGGAACTCAAAGGTTTTATCACAGAAAACAAAAATAAGATTGTTGAACTCAAATGTTAAATCAATTTTACTTTATGGAGCCGAATCATGGAGAACGATTAAGAATCATCAATAAAATTCAGACATTCATCAACAACTGCCTAAGAAAAATTTTAAAAATACATTGGCCCGAGAAAATCAGTAATGTGGATTTATGGGATAGAACAAAACAACATCCAGTAAAAGACGAAATTGGCAGAAGAAAATGGTCAAGGGTTGGACACACTTTAAAAAAACCTACATCCAGCATCACCAGACAGGCTCTTACATGAAACCCGCAAGGTAAACGGAGAAGAGGACGTCCGAAAACACCTGGCGAAGAGACCTACAAGCAGCCATCAAGAGGACGGACTATACCTGGAGAGAACTGGAGGGAAAGCCAAGGAAAGAGGACTCTGGTGAGAAATCGTTGACGGCCTATACCCCTTGGGGTGAGGGGCTTAAGTAAGTAAGTCTTATAAGTAAGTAAGTTGAGAATGATATTCACATTATATCGGTTTACAGTCAAGGGGAAGTTTATTCGAGGAAAAAATATACGCCACGAGGTGTTTTCGAAAGAGGCGTTTATTCCAAATGAGGCTCTAGAAGGGGCGTTTATTCAAAGCAGAGCGTTTACACGGGTACAAATACGGGAATGTAAATGGCTTCTCCCTGATTCACATCATTTTTTCAAAAGCACAATGTTAATTAGTCTAGAAATAATTAATTATTTATTGAGCGCCCTCTATAGTTTGAAAAGTGGAAAACTTGCTGGCGGCGGTAGGCCTAGCATGCGATGTAGGATTCACGTGCTAGCAACGTATACGTTAGTGTTGAGGCATATAAGCTAGAATGATTGATGTTTGTCTTTGAAATGTTTACAAGGTTTCTGTAATAGGACAGAGAAAGGGTGAGCTTTATACGAACCTATGAATATTGCATAGTTAAGATTTGATGATGATTTTGTGAGATATTAGAATTTTAAACCAAGCGTTGATTACCGCACGTACGAACGTTGCGCGGACGCCATATTTTCTGTACGCAGTTAATTATGCGGAGCCTAGGCCTAGGCCAGTTAAACCAAGCTAAACTTTAAAATAAATAAATTTCACAATAAGACGGTGTTTGTATTATTAATATAACATTTATTCTGTATCCCTGATTTATGATAAGCAGCTACGTTGTAGAAAGCATAGATAAAAATAGGATATAGGCCTAGTGGTGTTGAAATAATGGTATACAGGCCCGAGCCAGGTCATTTCAAGAGGGGGTTCTCTGGGCGTGGGATCCAGGGGCCTGCCTAAGAAGGGCCACGGTAGGGTCGAAGCCGGAGCAGTTTTTTTTTGTTTAATGGGTCTATATAAAGTTATAAAAGCAGTTATGTTTTGAAAAAGATCTATGTAATAAAAAGGTGGTAATATAATATAATTAGAAAATATTTTCTTAGAATTGGCATGTTTAAGTCACACCGAAAAAAGAAAAAAACCCTCATCGCATAATCAACATGAATATACTGAACATATTTAATATTATAAAACAAAAAGGCTATTCTTCTTCCTCCTCTTCCTCTTCCTATACTTCTTGTTCTACTACTCTTCTTTACTCTCACTTTGTACACTGGAAATAATAGTAAACCTACTATTTTACTACATATATTCTACAAATCTACAAATATTGTCCTTACTACTGACAGGGCCAGGGCCATCGTTAAATGAAGTCAGAGCCAAAAATATAACATCATATTCAATACGTCATCTAACATCATGGGAACCTAAACTTTAATTACAATTATTTGTTATATACTAGGCCTATTCGAAATTATTATTTTAAGACTTTAACATATTAATACATACTGATTAATAATAGCTGAGATTTGATGCACATTTAAGAATTAATAATCGTTTTTAGTATATCTTACTGAATATTTATTTTCTACCAAATGAAATATGAATCATATATGAATCTTTAAAAATACAATTTATATAATATTAATCTTGTTTTTATATAGATAAATGTTCAATAAATTCTATCTTTCATAAAATAAAATAAAAAAAATGAAATTCAGTGCGTCTATATTTATTCCAATCAATGGCGTTTGTAAACGTGCACTGACGTCATCGTCGAATCTCAGGACTTTCGACGGTAAAGCTGGCATGCCTGCCTAGGTCTTAGGCCAACCAATAATAATAAACAAAATGTATTTTTTTTAATATAGGCCTATGGCGCATCATGTACATGCACTTTAACTTTTACAACAAACTAGGCCATGAGAAAATAGAATATAGATGTAAATATAACTAGAAAGTCAAAGGTAAAGATTTGAAACACTTTCGTTTTGGCATTCAGCGTTGCATTTAAATCTTTTTAATTATTTTGTAAATACACAGTAAATTAGGGCTGACTTCTTGGAGCCGAGTTGACATTGTATCGAGTTGCAGGTCAAGCAGCCCGGGCCCATTGGCTAGGGAGGGCCTTCTCTTATTAAACTCGCAGTAACTCACCAGTTTAATATTATTAATTCAGTATTTATTTTTTTCTTTTATTTTTATTTTTAAGACGTCACTTATGTGAGCCATCGTAAAGTGATGGTTTGCTGGAGTTGCGTTCAATTTAAATCTCCGAACTTCCAAAGCTGAGATATTCTATGAATGTAGGCTTGTATCAATTGCTACAATTTAAAAAACGGATGACCATATAATGAATTAGGCAGTGCTAAATTTTGATTTTTAATGCTGGGTAGGGCCTAGGCTAAGTTAAAAACAGACATTCCGTCCGAGTGGGACTCATTCAAAAATTCGAGGGGGTTCGCTAGAAAACAGGGGGGTTCACTAGAAAAGGGGGGTTCGCCCGAACCATAAAAACCCCCCCTGGCTACGGGCCTGGTATAAATGCATTATTGTACTACGAACAGTTCGATCGCATAACTTGATAGGCCTTGAGAAACGTCGCTGTTCATTTTCTTTCTTCACGCTTGAGTGAACATCAACATGAATATTAATTAGGTAGTCGAAGATAGGCTATTTACTATGTATTGGATGTATTATTTTCGATATAGACTTTTGTATTATGCATTAATTGTATTTCAGATTGGATTTATGATTCAATGAAAACTTATGTACAGTATAATGATGCGGAGAGATCAAAATTTACGGTATGGCAAGAAATATTGATAGAATCTGTATAATTATAAATAATCATAGATAATTAATAATCATTTACATACCATGATTATAACCTTTATGATGAATCGTTTAATTAAATCTGGATGCTTTTTAACATATCTAGAAAATTAATGAAGTGAACTTTATAGGCCAATTACTTTAAATGAGAATGTTTAATGAGCTGCTTTGGTAATTAGGCATAGCAAATGACATTATGTTGAATTATTGTAAGGTTTGTTTTTGTTTGCTTCTTATAGCAACGCCAAATTGTTCAAGAGAAGGAATTGAATAAAGTTCTCGTGTTTGAATACTCCGTCATCTGTACATAAAATTGCGTAAATTGCATCCAGGACGCCAACAGTTGGGCGAATTGTATTAAGGAAGCAACCAAATCATGTCTAGTCGTTCAGGTAGCACTAAGTCATCGACTGCATCAGCACTTCGACTATCTGCAGCCAAATCCGTCACTAGTTGAATACCTTCATCAGAGCACCTAACGCTTTTCAATAAGTCGTAAACATAAAAATTCCTCTTAAGCATTTCTACTGCCTTGTGGTTGCTGACACCTTTACCATCTTCGGCGGCCTGCAAGTGTTGAATTGGCACATGCGGGAGAGGATGCAGCGCCAAACAAGTGTACTCGCATCCTATACTCCACAGGTTTAGCTTGAAGATCTCCTTCTGGAAGCCACAGAAACCTTAGGAAATTCCTGTCTTTTTTGGGAACAAGCACTTGATGGAACATCGCTTCCACATCGGCCATCAATGCCACCTCATATTCTCTAAAACGCAATACACTCCCAAAAGGCTACTTGTCAAATTAGGACCTGGGAGCAGCATATCATTGAGTGCAATGCCTTGATACTTAGCGGCACAATCGAACACCACACGAATCTTCTTTTTCTTTGGGTGGTAGACGCCATGATGCGGAATATACCACGATTTTTATTTATTTTTAGACATATAACCTAAATACTAGTAAGTGATATTCAATTTAGAGACGTAGACAGTAACTTGTTTACCAATGCACTATAATTACAGTATGGTGACCCGACTATACATAACCTATATGAAATAACCATACTGTATATTGTGTCATACAGGTGTTGATCGTTATTATATTAATTTGCAGAATAATTATTGTTAGGAGTTTTATGTTAATCTAACATTGACTTAATTGTAAAATTATTGTCATGTTGCTTTATGGTTTTGTTTCAGTTCCATTAGTATTTATTAAATTGTGGTTGACACTAACTGGCGGAATTAAGCTACACACCAAGTTACGCTTTACTGAAACCAGTACAGGAGTACTGTATATAATGACTCATATGTGGAAATTCCGAAAGTCCTATCTAAACTACCCAGTAATAGGCCTATATCATGATTTGTTGGAGCGGTAGATGCAGCAGTTGTGATTATGGCTTTAACCCAAACCGAATTATGGGCTTGAGGTTGGGGGGTAAAAACAATTTGTTTGCTTGCCCTTCTTTTTTTTGAAAATGATAAATAGAGGCAGGTGCAAACATTTTTTATTTCTTTATTTTTCAATACTCATATGATGGTATAAATATAACCCACAGAGGCCTAGAACAACTGTAACTAATTTGTGGGGCATCTGGCAAAAAATAAAGGTATTTTCACTCACTTTTTTTTTAAATTTTTACAGAAGAAAGCTAAAAAACCCCTTTTTTTCCTGCTCTATTTTTTGAGTGAGTTAGGGGCGGGTGAATGAAGGCAAACACAAATTTTTTTTGGCCTTTGAATAAGTCACATGGTTACTATTTTTTTCCTTCTGTCTGTAAATTTCTCACTTTATCCATTTCCATTTCATGTGTTGTATTGCCACGTTTTTCTTGTAGATCGCCATTACCTGAAATTAATAATTCCATAAGTTTTCTTATTAACAGTTACTGTACATAGGGGGAAAAAATCATGTATAATAAATATTGAATCTTATTGCCTCAGTGTATTTCCACTGATCAAACTTGCATTATGAATTTACTTGATACAATGTTTAAAGATGTACAGTCTCATGCAAATGAAACCAAAATAATCATAAAGAATTAAAAAAATAATGATTTGCTCCTTTGAAATTAACATATCCTTTTTCAGGGAACAATACTTCTTTATGTAGGCTCAGTTCCTGGTGAATATTTTATATATTATATGTTTCTGCTGCAATCAAAAACACCCTCATGGTATTGGTTTGAAGAGCTAATTTAAATAGCCATGTTAATACTGACCTTTTCTTTAGTGATCTTTTCCTCCATTAGGCCACCAAAGAGTGTCTTCAGTAAGCCAATGTCGATGTCCGAGAACACGTATCTGGTCCGGCGACAGTTCTGTTTTAAAGTATATATTTACTCAGTTAAAACATGGTATTAAGCTACGTTCACACCAAGCCCGGATCCGCTCCGGAGCCTGGATAAAAAATCGTGAGTTACTACGTTTTTTTGAAAGCTGCGTCCACATCGCACACGGAACACGGCTGTTCGGGTTAAGTACGCGTGCGTTTGATTGGTCCGAACCAATCAAGCTTCTTGCTGATTGGTCCAAGAAAAAAAAAACGATTTCAGGATACAAATGGCTCTCAGATCCATCGGTTCATATCCGGAGTCCGGATTGGAAATCTTACGAATTTGATGTGAACGGTCCTATTTACCACTGAACCCCTTTTTCACAATTTTTTCTCTGGACTCCGGACCGGAATCCGGGCTTGATGTGAACGTAGCTTAAGTTTAGTTAAGTCTGAAATATGTATTACTGTACATGGATATACTATACTTTGAATAATTGTCCTGATTAAAGGCAGGCTTTTTGGAGATTTCATTCTAATTTAAAGTATAAATGATTAAGACAAGTACAGTATATTACAATGAATATGCATGAAACTGAAGTTTATAATGACTGAAATATTGTATCTTTATATCTATATATATTATATATAAATTTGTTAATGATCGAGTGATACTACATCTGATTGTACCAAAAGCGAGAGTTTTTAAATAACATTAATTTTCAGGAAAATAGTTTGAAAATACCAAAATTAAATATTTCTTTTGGCAGGAGGCAATATAAAAACCTTTAAATAACTGAAGATTTAAGACCTCTGACATTAGGGAGAATTGGCAACTTCACAAAAATGGTAACAATTACAAATATATAATTTTCATTTTTGACATTCTTTCCAAAATATTCTTTGATAACTCATACGAGCTGCTGAAAACTTTAGAACTCAAAAACAGTTCAATATTGTAATTCATACATAAAACAAAAAAACACGTTATATTTTCATTGCGGATTTTTTGGGCTCAGTACGGACTCCAAAAGTATGCATTTTCTTTTTGTTTTATAGCGTAACGTGTTAAAAACAAAAGTGGAAAATATGCTACTGTAGGGGATGGACTAAAAAAAAATCATGATGTAAATCATATTCATTATCATTTTTGTGAGCTTGCAAAAATTCACTGTTATCTACACAAAATTTTTTCAGTTATTACTCTACCGGCAAAGTCACAGGGGCCTCTGTGGTATCCTCCACTGTGGTTGTGGCTTCCACTTCTGAGTCGGTAATATTCTCTTCTCCACCTTCATCATGCCCTGGCACATCTGGTTCCTAGTCAAATAAAATATTGATATAAAAATAAATTGCTACTAAAACTGTTTAATTTTAAAGTGCAAACAGTACATTACTTACAGTTTATTTTATCTTTATCAATAGATGCTTGGCAACAATGGCATCTTCCTGCCGTTGGGCAGCTTTATAATACGCATTTTGCGTATTGATGGAATGATGCATATACTCCGCAATAAGCCTGCGGTTTTTTTCTTGATGATTGTGTTGCCATGACTGTAAAATAAAAAAATCATAATTACATAATACTTAAGGTTAAAAAAAATTAAATATGTTACACTGGGAGGGTTGTATGTGTTCAATGTGTAATAGACAATAGTGAAACAAATTTAATGTCTTGTTTTAGGAAAACTAAAGGATGCACTCACTTCACTTTCTTAATCCTTAAAGATAACAATAATATTAATATTTTTTTTTTCATATGTTATTTATTTCATATGTTAATCATCAATTAAATAAGAAATACAGTACAGTGTATTTATAATTCACAGACAGAAGCAATAGAATAATGTTTCTCTGCATTAATGTTATTGTCTAACTTGTCACTATAGTAACATTTTGATGATATATGTGGAAATCAAATTTTAGTACAAAATAAAATAGTGTAAATGCTCAGTTTGGCTATACTATATTCTTTATGGTTATGTTTATGACCAATTTGTTTGAGTTGCATAAAAATAAGTCTTATTAAGGTATTTGAGAGTGGAATTACTTTGTTGAGAAATGGAATATTTGCCACTTTTATAGTATCAATATTCCACTTAAATATATTTATATTGAACTACATTTCTAGTGTACTGAATCTAAATTTTAAAAATAACACGTAAATGTCTTGAAAATTTTCATTATGAAGTGCAGGTCTTACCATAGTAGCAATTTGCTTACGAAAGTGGGTGCAGTTAATTATGCCATAGTCATGTTAAGTCCTGACATGGTCTGATTTCCTGTCCACTGCTTGTTTTGAAAAATGTCTGGCTAAATGCAGCGCCGACAATTGGATGTACTTGTTTTCTATACATTCTCATTAATTCATAGAGGTCTTTCTCAAGAACCAAGATTGCTGGTCCGTGATAAGAGGTTTTGTGATTTGAAACCTAATCAAGTAAAAAAAGGATGATTCAGTAATAATAATGACTTTATTTGAAAACGGAAAACTTGATCACAAATTAAATGTGTCTTCACAAGGCCGTTTCTGAAGTACATAATAACAAAATTTAAATTACAAAAACAATTACAAGACAAACAGAAATAAAGAAGTAAAATAAACCAAAATAAAACAATTACTGTATTATCTTATGCAAGTAACTTTCAATTATTTGTTAATAGTTTTTTAAAAGTTTGAACATTTGAGGCCATTCTCATATTGAGGTTTAGGTTATTCCAGACAATGGCTCCCTGATAGGTAAAACTTCTTTTCTTATATTCTGTGCTGGGTTTGGGTACCTTAAGTATGTCCTTAGACCTGGTCATGTATGTTGTATTGCGCTCTTGAAATTTGTTTTTTAAATAAGTTGGCATTTGAGAATTTTTTATATTGTGTGCTATATATAATATATATGTAAAACCAATAAATATTAATTGTCATTTTTTTTATGATAGTTTTATATGCAATTGTACCTAAATACTCTAGCTATTAGGTGCTATAATTATTCTATAAAGTTTTAGGTAACTTTTAATTTATGTGTCATGTTAAATGTGTAAATATATCAGCTAGACCCCTTGCCGTTGCGCGGCTTTATAATATGCATTTTGTGTATTTATCGAGTGGTGCATGTACTCCGCAATAAGCCTGCGGTTTTTCTCTTGATGGTTATGTTGCCATGACTGTAAAATAAAAAAATCATAATTACATAATATTTAAGGTTAAAAAAAAATTAAATATGTTACACTGGAAGGGTTGTATACAGTATGTGTGTAAGTTCAATGAGTAATAGACAAATAGTGAAACAAATTTAGTGTCTTGTTTTAGGAAAACTAAAGGGTGTACTCGCTTCACTTTCTTAATCCTTAATGATAACAATAATATTAATGTTTTTTTATATATTTATTTATTTCATATGTTAATCATCAATTAGATAAGAAATACAGTACAGTGTATTTATAATTCACAGACAGAAGCAATAGAATAATGTTTCTCTGCATTAATGTTATTGTCTAACTTGTCACTATAGTAACATTTTGATGATATATGTGGAAATCAAATTTTAGTACAAAATAAAATAGTGTAAATGCTCAGTTTGGCTATACTATATTCTTTATGGTTATGTTTATGACCAATTTGTTTGAGTTGCATAAAAAATAAGTCTTATTAAGGTATTTTAGAGTGGAATTACTTTGTTGAGAAATGGAATATTTGCCACTTTTATAGTATCAATATTCCACTTAAATATATTTATATTGAACTACATTTCTAGTGTACTGAATCTAAAGTTTAAAAATAACACGTAAATGTCTTGAAAATTTTCATTATGAAGTGGGTCTTACCATAGTAGCAATTTGCTTACGAAAGTGGGTGCAGTTAATTATGCCGTAGTCATGTTAAGTCCTGACATGGTCTGACTTCCTGTCCACTGCTTGTTTTGAAAAATGTCTGGCTAAATGCAGCGCCGACAATTGGATGTACTTGTTTTCTATACATTCTCATTAATTCATAGAGGTCTTTCTCAAGAACCAAGATTGCTGGTCCGTGATAAGAGGTTTTATGATTTGAAACCTAATCAAGTAAAAAAAGGATGATTCAGTCATTTTTTATATTGTGTGCTATATATAATATATATGTAAAACCATTAAATATTAATTGTCATTTTTTTTTATGATAGTTTTATATGCAATTGTACCTAAATACTCTAGCTATTAGGTGCTATAATTATTCTATAAAGTTTTAGGTAACTTTTAATTTATGTGTCATGTTAAATGTGTAAATATATCAGCTAGACCCCTTGACTTTCTTTAAACAATGTTGATAAAATGATTTCATTCATATCGGGTTAAAACCGAAAGGTCCACTAATTAGATAAGAAGAAAGGATGGATGATTCTAAAAATGCATTATTATTTTACAACTGGTAGTTAAATTTACTACTATCTAAATATGCTACTGTAGGGGATGGATAAAAAAAAATCATGATGTAAATCATATTCATTATCATTTTTGTGAGCTTGCAAAAATTCACTGTTATCTACACAAATCTTTTTCAGTTATTACTCTACCGGCAAAGTCACAGGTGCCTCTGTGTTATCCTCCACTGTGGTTGTGGCTTCCACTTCTAAGTCGGTAATATTCTCTTCTCCACCTTCATCATGCCTTGGCACATCTGGTTCCTAGTCAAATAAAATATTGATATAAAAATAAATTGCTACTAAAACTGTTTAAGTGCAAAACAGTACAGTACTTACAGTTTCTTTCATCTTTCTCAGAAGATGCTTTGCAACAATGGCATCTTCCTGCCGTTGCGCGGCTTTATAATATGCATTTTGTGTATTTATCGAGTGGTGCATGTACTCCGCAATAAGCCTGCGGTTTTTCTCTTGATGGTTATGTTGCCATGACTGTAAAATAAAAAAAATCATAATTACATAATATTTAAGGTTAAAAAAAATTAAATATGTTACACTGGGAGGGTTGTATACAGTATGTGTGTAAGTTCAATGAGTAATAGACAAATAGTGAAACAAATTTAGTGTCTTGTTTTAGGAAAACTAAAGGGTGTACTCGCTTCACTTTCTTAATCCTTAATGATAACAATAATATTAATGTTTTTTTATATATTTATTTATTTTATATGTTAATCATCAATTAGATAAGAAATACAGTACAGTGTATTTATAATTCACAGACAGAAGCAATAGAATAATGTTTCTCTGCAATAATGTTATTGTCTAACTATAGTAACATTTTGATGATATATGTGGAAATCAAATAAGTCTTATTAAGGTATTTTAGAGTGGAATTACTTTGTTGAGAAATGGAATATTTGCCACTTTTATAGTATCAATATTCCACTTAAATATATTTATATTGAACTACATTTCTAGTGTACTGAATCTAAAATTTAAAAATAACACGTAAATGTCTTGAAAATTTCATTATGAAGTGGGTCTTACCATAGTAGCAATCTGCTTACGGAAGTGGGTGCAGTTGATTGTTTTCTCTTGTCTGACACCCAAAATATGCCAGAGTCGTGTTAAGTCTTGACATGGTCTGATTTCCTGTCCACTGTTAGTTTTAAAAAAATGTCTGGCTTAATGCAGCGCCGACAATTGGATGTACTTGTTTTCTATACATTCTCATTAATTCATAGAGGTCTTTCTCAAGAATCAAAATTGCTGGTCCGTGATAAGAGGTTTTGTGATTTGAAACCTAATCAAGTAAAAAAAGTATGTTTCAGTCATTTTTTATATTGTGTGCTATATATAATATATATGTAAAACCATTAAAATTATAATTGTCATTTTTTTATGATAGTTTTATATGCAATTGTACCTAAATACTCCAGTTATTAGGTGCTATAATTATTCTATAAAGTTTTAGATAACTTTTAATTTATGTGTCATGTTAAATGTGTAAATATATCAGATAGACCCCTTGACTTTCTTTAAACAATGTTGATAAAATGATTTCATTCATATCTGGTTAAAACCGAAAGGTCCACTAATTAGATAAGAAGAAAGGATGGATGATTCTAAAAATGCATTATTATTTAATAACTGGTAATTAAATTTACAATTTAATAAAATTTGTTCATATTATATTTCATTATTTTTCTTTCTTATATCTTTTACTTACCGTTATTGCATATTCTCCTCGAATATATTCAGCTCGGTCAAATTCTCTGAGAAGCTTGTTGGTAATGACCCCTGCACGACATGCATTGCGAATGCATAACAACGAGATTATATATAAGCCAAAAAACACTGTTTCTTCAACAGTGATACCGCTGCCGTTCATAATATTTTCTGAAAACAAAATGTCAAAATTATATTAAGCGAGTCTGTAAAGGTAGCAAAGTAGATGTTTGCCTGTCCCCTCATGATAAGGCTCATATCAAATACAATTTAAAAACCAATTATCATTGTATACATTGTACTGTACATAAATGTTGTAAAATGTTGCATGTAATGTAGTTATGGAAGTGAACTGCAAAATTCATGTATTAAATTGTTTCTGATTAGATTTCATCCCACCCTGGGATTAAATTACAAGGAAAAAAAGACTATTCTTCCATGAAAGTTGAAAAATAATGAAATATATTATGAACAAAATTGTAAATTTAATTAGCAGTTTTAAAATAATAAAGCAGCAGTTGTGACGCTACAGGAAGGTGTGGGGGTGGGTAATAAAAAAAAATTCGAAAAAATATTACCGGTATATGTGTTTTGTACATGAATATAATAGACTAAAATCGATTAAATAAGCCTTTGAAACCCCTAAAGTTTCATATTTTCTGGGGGCTACGTCCCCTGGACCACTTTCGAAAAGTTTTTAGCGACCACCGACCACGCCAATTTTTTCCTTGTCAGGGACGTCATCCCCCGTCGGGGACCTTGGATCCCCTGTCGGGAAAATCCTGCCGCTCTCACTGTAAAGCAGTTTTAGAATCATCTATCCTGGTGCCCATCAGTCATATTAATTTACCAAATTCAAATTTTGTTTTATAAAGTATGCTATATCAGTTATCTATATTTGATTCTTGAAATTTACAGTCTGAAAAAAATGTGACAGTTAAGGTTAGAGCCTTTGTTAGCTTTAAATCTGTCCTGGATTTAGAATGTTTTATAAATTGAAGTTGTTTTTAGTATGCATATTTTTATTTTTCAAACAACAGGAGGGGTTCTTCCATTCCATTTCTTTATCCATGTCAAGTTCATAGAGTCAGGCTTTATGTTCTAGTACTTCAACAATTTTCTGTTAAATATTCCTCCATTGCTAATCAAGCCTTTTCTTACTGTTGTATGATGTACATAACTTTTTCCCTGTTGTCACATCCAGACACCATGTGGCGCTGTTTAGCGTTGAGTTGCGAATAAATCGGTTGTCAAGCAGACGGCCATTGAGTTATTACAATCTGGTTTTAGTGTCTTTCATTATACTTGTTATTGTAACAAACAACATGGTGTCAGAAGTGGTAAATTACATCAAATGGATTAGATGAAATTACAAAGAAGAACCTACCACAACGTAGAATCTCACAAATCAACACAGTTGACAAGAAAACAAAGTTTTCAGGCGCTGGTGTTACCATTGAATGGTCAGGAGACCCTACTCAACCGAGTAGAAGTAGGTGGTACGCTGACGCCCGCGTGAGTACAATTGTTGTTTACAGACGAGGATAGGATAGAATAGGGTGCAGGTCAACTCGGCCACTGTCAACTCTGCCACAAGTCAACTTGGCCACAAGAGAGATTTGAATGCTATTGCCTGTGAATTAAAAAGAGTTATTTATTAACGTGTTCGTCTTCTGTTTACTCACAACATTCTAATTCAACAATAATATTAAACAACAATAACGACAATAAATTAGTAATATTTACTTTAATAATACTAATTAGTCATTATGACGATAATAAAGGTGATAACAACAACACAACAACAACATTAATAGTAATATTTATTTTAACAATACTAATAATATTAGTATGGTAATAATAAAGATATTTAAATATCAATTATAATAACTAATTAGTGATAACAATATTGAAGGTGATAATTGCAATAATACAACAATAATAAATTAAAGATAATGTTTATTTTTATAATAATAGTAATACTAATTAGTAATAATAATAATAATGATACTTATAATAGGCCTACTTACTAATAATAGGGTAATAATATCGATAATAGAGGTGACAACGACAATAATATTAATAATAATAATAATAATATGAGAAAAATACCAAAAACACCAATAACAATAACTTTTTAAATTACTATTATTAAAATAATAATACTAAGACTAATGAATAATAATAAGAATAATAATAAGAGTAATAATAAGAATAATAATAAATCGAAAATTATTTATTATTTATATGGTACTGTAATAATAATAATAATAATAATAGCAAAAATTTGAACAATATATAATGTTATGCCAAGACTAATAATTAATATTAAAACGGTAATAAAAACAACAATAATAATAACAACAATGACAACAATAATAACAGCAATAATAATAACAATAAGTGTAGTAATACTTAGAGAATTAGTATTTTATACTTAATGAATTACCGTACTCCTTCAAAGTGTAGTACAGTACCAGTAAATGACTTGTGGCCGAGTTGACTTGTGGCCGAGTTGATTTGTGGCCGAGTTGACCGTAGCCAAATTTTTTGTGGCCGAGTTGACTTGTGGCTTGACTGTGGCTGAGTTGACTTGTGGCCGAGTTGGATCGAACATAGGATAGGCCTACACAAAGTGTACGGTAAAATTCGTCACCATTAATTCATGCACAGCATATAGGCTAGTGGAAGGAAGATGGCAACTTACCAAATACCACCACCTCCACCAATGATAGTCAAGGATGATAACGAAAAACAATGGAAAGTTTTTCAACAAAATTGGGAAGATTATTTAATTGCAACAGGATTAAGCACTAAGGACAAAACAGTTCAGGCAGCAACATTAAAGTCAATAATGGGACCTGACTGTAAAGAGCGATTGTTAAAATTAGAATTAACAGAAGCACAATTAAAAGATCCAAAGGAAATTTTATCCAAGCTGCAAGCTCACTCACACCCACTCGAAACGTTTTGTACGACAGATTTATATTTCATGGTGCTGAACAACAACCAAAAGAAAACATCAGTCAATATGTACATAGACTGAAACAGTTGGCAGAACCATGTAAATTCAGAGCACTCAACGATGAAATGATAAGGGATCGTTTAGTATTAGGTGCATGGGACAAAACTGCTAGAGCCAGATTGTTCCGCAAGAAAGAATGCAACCTGGAAGGGCAATTGAATTGCTTAAAGTCATTGAAACAACGACGCAGCAGCTATCGGATGTAGCTGGGAATGAAACACTGGTGGTGAATTTTGCAAAGAGTCGAAAGAGTACAAATGACAACAAAGAAAAAACATGGCAAAACCACTACAACAAAGAGTAACAGCACACGGTCAGGTACATGTCGATATATTGCGGGAAAGTTCACGAATTTAAGAAAGAAAAATGCCCAGCCTACGGAAAAAAGTGTGGAAAATGTGGTCTACAGAATCACTCCAAAGAGATGTGTAGAACAAAACAAAGAAAAGCAGTTGTCAACAGAGTAGAAGACACTGATTCAGATGACTCAGCCTTCAATGTTGAAACAGTTGGAGCTATATGTGATAATAATAAAGGCAAACTAATGGTATCACTGCACTTACAAAACACCAGTGGAGAGGTCAAGGCTGTAAAATGTCAAATAGACACAGGTGCTTCATGCATGCAACGTGATGTCTTATCAAGACCTGCAAACACTGGAAGGTACAGACAAGCCGAATATGAGACCTTCATCAACAACACTGAAGATGTATAATGATGAAGCAGTTGCAGTAAAAGGAGAGATTACCATAACCTGCCGACATCAGGCCCGTAGCCAGGTCATTTC
>NW_022739772.1:567678-577657 GCF_011630105.1 Anneissia japonica
GGGGGGTTCTCTGGGCGTGGGGTCCAGGGGCCTGCTTAAGGGCCACGGTGGGGTCAGCCAGAGCAGTTTTTTGTGTTTAATGGGTCTATATAATGTTATAAAAGCAGTTATGTTTTGAAAAAGATCTATGTAATAAAAAGGTGGTAATATAATAAAATTAGAAAATATTTTCTGAGAATTGACATGTTTAAATCACACTGAAATATATAAAAAAGAAACCTCATCGCATAATCAATATCAATATACTCAACACATCTATTATTATAAAACAAAAAAAAGCTATTCTTCTTCTTCCTCCTCTTCCTATTCTTCTTCTTCTACTACTTCTTGACTCTTTTGTACACAGAAAATAATAGGACTACATGGCTAAAAAAAAGCACAAATATTGTCATTACTGACAGGGCCATCGTTAAATTAAGTCAGAGCCCAAAATATAGCATCACATTCAATACGTCATCTGACATCATGAGAAACTAAACTTTATATACTAGGCCTAATTTGAAATTATTATTTTAAGACTTTAACATAATACATACTGATTAATAATAGCTGAGATTTGATGCACATTATTTATTGTCTACCAAATGAAATATGAATTATATGCATCTTTAGAAGTACAATTTCTACTATATTAATCTTGTTTTTATATAGATAAATGTTCGATAAATTCTATCTTTCTTACAAAAAAACCCCCGAAATTTAGCGCGTCTATTTTCATTCTAATCAATGGCGTTTGTAAATGTGCACTGACGTCATCGTCGAATCCCAGGACTTTCGACGGTAAGCTGGCCTGCCTGCCTGCCTAGGTCCCAGGCCAATCAATAATAATTACCAAAATGTATTTTTTTAAATCCATCCTGTTCAACTTTTACAACAAAAGCCTAGGCCTAGTACCTGTAGTACGTCCTACTGTACTTAGGCCTTGGCCTACACTAGTTTCTGTTCGGGGTGTATAATTCTGTCCCTAAAGGAACGAGGAGCGAAGCTAGTCAACATCTAGGCTAGGTTAATTGATTTTGAAATCAATAACCCACCTTAAAGGACTGTCTGTTGTTTTCTTCTTTGCAACAGCGGACGAAAAAAAGTCAGTTATTCTACAACGTTTCATGATTCTTTACCACTAAAAATTAACAAACACTCGTTTTGAAGCACTTCGTTCGGTAGTTTGTGTGTCTGCTGTTGAAAACAAACTTCCTAGCCTAATTTTTTGACTGGCTATGATGACTGAGATAGACCATGTTGATTTATTAATAATATTTTGTTTGGGATGGAAAAAAGGAGGGTCAATTTCCCCAAAATGCTCCATCAGCACATAGTTTAGTGTGCGCTATGAACAGTATGGCTATGGAATTTACTAACCACACAATCCACTATGCATTTGGTGGATTAAGTCGGAAAACTTTAGCTTCGTTTGGTGGCACCATTTACTCTAGGTAGACGGCGGCCGGTTTCGTTACCGGTTGGTACATTTCTTACAAACATTCAGCCAAAGGCCAGTGAAAGTTGAGACGGCAGCCGGGTTTTTATCGATGTTTGCCATCCTTGTGCCATCGTAAAGTCATGGTTTGCTGGAGTTGCGTTCAATTTAAATCTCCAAACTTCTGAAGCTGAGAATATATTCTATGAATGTAGGCTTGTATCGCAGGCTACAATTTGATTTGGGTGACCAAATAATGAATTAGGTGCTAAATTATGATTTAATGCTGGCTAAGTTAAAAACAGACATTCCGTGTGAAAAATCCGAGGGGGTTCGCTAGAAAACAGGGGGTTTGCTAGAAAAGGGGGGTTCGCCCGAACATAAAAATCCCCCCTGGCTACGGGCCTGGACATGATAAGCAGAAGTCAGAAGTAACCTTTAAGATTATTGACGCCACACAAGCACCACGTGACTGTTATCAAGCTCTACATCAACAGAAATGGGTTGATACAAGTAGCAAAGCATATTAATCAGATTCAAAGGAAAGATAGCAGTCAAGAACTGGAAAAGAAAATACTAAAACAATACCCTGAAGTGTTCGAAGGTCTTGGAGAACTACCGGGAGAGTATCACATTGAAATTGACAGAAATATCACACCAACCAAGCATCCAGCCAGGAAAATTGCAGTTGCAATAAAAGGAGATGTAAAACAGAAACTGCAAGAATTAGAGGCCAAGAAGGTGATAGAAAAAGTCACTACACCTACAGACTGGATCAGCAATATGGTGGTCGTGAGAAAACCAGGCAAGTTACGAATCTGTTTAGATCCACGTGATTTAAACAGACCACGTCCACAATACCCTATGCCCACAGTTGAAGGAATTTTGCCAGAACTAACAAATGCAAAGGTTTTCTCCGTACTGGATGAAGGATGGTTTTTGGCAGGTGAAGTTCGATGGAGCATGGAGGTATTATTGAGAAGGAGATCACTCGGCAAATCTATGCGCACGCAGCGCTATGCAAATGAACCAAGATCAAAGTTGCCGCAGCGCGTAAAGAACGCTTGCGCGATGCCTTTGAAGTCCCATGTGTTCCCCGCCATCAAATTTTCAGCAGGCATAGTTTACCAAAAAATTGAACATGACGAAATGGAGAGCACCTTCTTTTCTCAATGCGCACTACATACTGTCAATCACTATGGCTGCGCAATCTTTTCTATTTTGAAGCTGATACATTTATCTCTCATAAAATATCAAACATATTAATATTTTCCTCCAAGAAAAGTTTCGAATTTAATGGAACATTTACTTGACCTATAAAAGTATAGTATATTTCAACTTCAATTTTCATAAATTGGCCAAAATTCGCCCATTCTAATTTTAACAGATATTAATTAATAAATGATTAAGGATTAAACTAAGTCATTTTAGGGTTAACGAGGGTTAACTATTCGAAAAATGAATCCAAAATCTGAGTATTTTTCAGTTTTACGCTGACTTAGCTTTATAGTCGAACCAGTAAATCTTTAGACAAATTACAATGAACACAGAAGAAATTTTAACATAAATATTTTACTGAATCCGTTCCTGAAATATACAAATAATAACATACCAAAAGCCCAAAAAAATCTAATCAGGGGAACATTGTTCATTATAAAGATATTTAATGGGTTAAAATCAAACGTTTTATTGCACAACTGCTCATCTGGAAGCGTATAAATGCATGTCGTTGCCAAGTTGTTGCTAACGGAAAAATGTGAATTATAGGGTAATACGCCCACGCGCGATCCAAAAGCGGGGAACACATAGGTTTGTCGCGTCAAAGGGATCTGTTGCCGAGTGATCTCCTTCTCAATAATACCAAAGAGTATTTATACTCTTTGATAATACCTCCATGGATGGAGCAAGTAGTGAGTTAACAACATTTGCTACTCCATTTGGAAGGTACAAATGGTTAAGACTTCCGTTTGGAATTAATACAGCTCCAGAGGAATTCCAAAGAAGGCAGCATGAATTAATCGAAGGATTGGAGTACAAGTTGTGGCATATGACTTCTTAATATATGGCTGTGGAGAAACCATGGATGAGGCGATTGTAGACCATGATACCAAATTGACCAGTTTCCTTGAAAGAGCAAAGAAAGTAAATCTGAAGCTGAACAAGAGCAAAATGAAACTTAACCAATTATGGTCAAGTAGAAAAAGAGTTTACTGTTTGCTTGTGAAAGATTTGATGAGTACAGTACATCTATGCCAAGGAATTGATCACGGTACACACGGATCATAAGCCTTTGGTAGCTATACACAAGAAGCCTATATCCAAAGCACCAAAGCGATTACAACGGATGCTGCTAACCTAAGGTTGCAGAAATATAAATTGGACATCCAGTATTTGCAGGGCAGTAAGATGTACATAGCGGATTGGTTAAGCAGAGCATACTTACCAGGACATGAGAAAGAAGACAAAATATTTAAAGAAATTGAACAGATAAATGCAGCTGACTACATCAATGTTAGTAAGCCAACCCAGTACCTGCTAAAGCAAGCAACAGCTAGGGACAGTCAAAGCCAAACACTGATGGAGATGATCAAGAAAGGTTGGCCAGAGACCAAAGCAGAAGTTCCGATCAATATTCGAGAACACTTTAAACTGCAGACCCGATACCCATATCCACGGATACAGGTTTTTGAGGAGTAGCTGGTACAGTCTGCTAAACTGATGGTAGCCTCTGTAGACCAGGCTATAATTGAGATAGGTGCCACTTGGAGAGGTAGAAATTCTCATATGGTTTTTCTAGACCAGTTTTTTTTATGGGGAATCGGAATACGTTAGGTAAAAGGGGTGTAACCTGAGAACTTTCGCGTGAGGGCGCTTTTTTCAAAATGGCCGCCAAAATCCAATAAACTACATATATATGGGTAAAATAAGCACAGAAGAGGTAGGTTTCACCAACTTTTGAATATGGATAGGAGTAAAGTATAACTAGCTGAAGTTATTAATGTGAAGATTTCGGGAGGCAATTGAGGGCGCTTTTTAAAATGGCCGCCAAAATTAAATAACAACTTAACAGCAGCTTCAATAACCTCTAGATAAATTTGTTTAATTTACAAAACATGAATGTAATAACTGCTGTTGACTTTTTAAACCCAAAATAACATACGGTATTTTAGGGGTGTAAGCTAACTCGCTTTTGAAAATGTAAGTCAAAATTCCCCCTTGTATTAGCCCTTTTTTGTTTTGAAGAATGGAAAATATCACCAGAATCTTGAAACAAATTCCAGCTTCCTTACAAATATCCGGTTGTTTTTCATTATTTCTGTGTGCTATACAAGGTATTCCAGACAACTACCAATTAGCTTATTCTTCGAACATTTTAAAACTTTATTTGAAAACGTTAATATTAATAACAATTATCATTTACAAATTGAAAATTTCCAAGCGGAATTTAATAGAAATTTAAACAATTTAAATGAAGAAATATCCGTTGCTGAAGTACAACAAGCTTTTAAATTACAAAAGAGAGGAGAGGCACCAGGAATTGATGGATTAATCATTGAAATATTTATCCACTCACCAGATTTTGTTATTGATTTAATTACAAAACTTTATAACGTGATATTTAAAACGGGAATATATCCTACCCAATGGGCAACAAGTCTCATTACCCGATTTACAAAAAGGGTAACAAAAATAATCCCAGTAATTATAGGGGCATTTCATTGATTCCACTACTTAGTAAGGTTTTTCTTTACATAATAAATATTAGATTAAATAATTGGGCAGAAGATAATAATTTATTTCATCAGGAACAAGCAGGTTTTAGGAAGGGTCATCGGGCCATGGATAATGTTTTTATTTTAAACACAATAATTCATAAATATTTATCAAAAAAAGAGGAAGAGTATATGTTGCCTTTAGTGATTTAAAAAGAGCCTTTGATTCAATTGATCATCAGTTTCTTATATTTAAATTAAAGAAAGAAGGTTTAAAACAAAATATTCTGCCCATGTAAAAGTTGGAAGTATTATCAGTAATCAATTCAGATGTTTAATTGGTATTCAACAAGGGTCACCTCTATCCTCTTTTCTTTTTAATTTATTTATTAACGATTTAAGTAAAATATTAAATACATCGGAATGTACACATAAAATTCAAATTGGCGATTTTCTCATTAACCATTTACTTTATGCAGACGACCTTGTTCTTATGAATGACACTGTTTTTGGTTTGCAATCTTCTTTAAACAAATTGGCTGTCTATTGTGATAAATGGGGTCTTACTGTTAATATTGAAAAAAAGTAATGTTGTTGTTTTTAAAAATGGGGGAAAATTTTAAAAAAATGGAAAAATGGTATTATAAAGATGTTTTATTACAAGTAGTTAAATCTTACAATTATCTTGGTGGAGTGTTTAATTCAAATGGCACATGGACGAATGCAATTAGTTATAACTGTACAAAAGCAGACAAGGCTCTTTTTACTTTAAAACAAACCAATTTGGCAACTTACCAATACATTTGTGGAACAAAATATTTGATGTAAAAATAGTACCAATATTAATGTATAGCAGTGAGATCTGGGGAATCAATGACATACCAATTATTGAAAAATTTTACTCTAGGTTTTGCAGATTTATTTTAGGAATAGGCAGCACAGCTTCGACTATGGCAGAATGCGGGAGATTTTCACTTTCTGTTGCTGGTATTAGAAATGCTTTACGTTATTGGTTACGTTTAATTAATGCAGATAATAAAAGTTGTATTTACAGTACAGTACAGTACAACAATATGTTGAGAACAATGTTGCTTTTATATCTGAAATAACTACTCGTCTAACTGATATTGAACGTCAAAATTTTCATGAACAAATTCATTTATTTTCCAGACTTACAGTAAGTATTATGTGACATTTAAATATAATTTTACAATCTAACTATACTTAATGCATATAAACATTTTAATCATAGACGTATTCTTACTAAGTTGCGTTTAGGAGTCCTTGAATTAGAAATTGAAATTGGTAGATTTGGTCAAAAATTGATAAAAAAGATAGATTATGCAAACAATGTACATTAAATTTAGTTGAAGATGAGTACCATTTTACTTTAATTTGCCCTTGTTACATTGATATTTGTAAACATTATATATTCAAGTATTTTATTGTTAATCCATCCAAAGTTAAGTTTACTCAATTAATGTCCACTACTGATATCAATACAATAAGTTGTTTATGTAAATTTCTTTATCACTCATTTAAACGTAGAAGTGATCATTCCCTCTGTAAATAGCTATTATATTTTATTTGGGCCAAAGGCCTTATATAAAAGTTGAAATAATTTTCATGTATGAAGAAGGCATCAATTCATTTATTACATATTTGTGTTTTCTGTGTGGCCCTATGTTGAGCAATAATTTTCAGGTATTGCTTTTATCACTGCAATCTGAAAGTCTTCGTATTTATCGTATGAACAATTCTTGGAATTCCACGGGAATTTCTGCTAACATGGTGGCAACAATATGTCAGTGATCTTGCCTCTGCAAAACTTTCTATTGAACATGTTACTTGCTTGATTTACACTTTTCTCTTTAACTCCAAGCACCAGTGAGACATACTCTTGTTCTTCAGACAACTTTTGTGACAGAACGTCTAACACTCCGAAGTTGCTGAAAGTTTCAACAAACCCAGTTTATAATTACAGAAGCTACGTTTTCCTTTACGAAAGAAAGCCGGGGTGTAGTTGTCTGTAATATCGATGTCTCGAGAAAAAGAACGGATTATTGCTATGCCTTTGTTATTCGTTAAAGCATGCTTTGCATACAGGAAGACTTTCGTGTCGGCTTCTTGGTGGCTCTACGCCAGATGGTAGAACCCTAGGTTGCCGACTGCCCGATTTTCGAGTTCACTTTGCCAAAACATAGTTTGCCGAATGCCAGTTTGCTGAATCAAAAACTACGAATCTCAGTTTGTTGAAACCCAGAGTGCGCTGAAACCCACTTTGTCGAAAATAAAAAGTCTTAAAACATTAACGACAGCATAACATTCATGTTGGAACACTCTTACTATGTACCATTCGTATAAGAAATAGCGGTTTATTGTAGTTAAATGATTCTTTTTGTTTTAATCTGTAAATCAATTAGCTATCAGCAAATAAAATTCAATTTAATAGGCCTCGCAGTTAAAACGTTTCATTAGCATACCTATGATAAATACATAAATTTATATTAAAACAAATAATAATGAAGGAAATAAACAAAATACGATACGATACGATACGATATTCTTTATTGTCATTTGAACAACAGGGTACAAATGAAATTCAAGTGATTGATCAAGGTACAATTTCAGAGAGAAATAAAGAAAAATGTAAACTAACAAAGAACTCCAAAGAGACATATTCAAATAACTTAAATCTAATGAATCATATTGAATTTATTATAATAATCTACAATTATACACACATGCCAATTGTGGCTCCAGAAATTTGTCGACAGGGGGTCTGACTCAAGGGGCCGACTAGAGCCTCGGTGGTCAGGGACCTGGCACAACAATCCTGATAGGGTTTGCAGAAGGAGTATTTTAGAAGGATATGATGCTTATCCTTAATTTCATTTTATGTGTGTTTAAACGTCCAAGAACTGTTTATAATAAAGACAAAGACTTTCAGATTGCAGCGTGATTAGCAATACATGAAGATTATTGCTCAACATAGGGTTAAGGACAATTATGTTATAAATGAATTAATGCCTTTATACATGAAAATTATGGTAGTTATTTGTGTGGTCCTCTGGAATACATTCAATAGTACACAAACATAATGAAAAACAACCGGATATTTCTAAGGAAGCTGGATTTTTTTTAGGATTCTGGTGATATTTTCCATTCTTCAAAACAGAAAAGGACTAAATATAAGGGGGAATTTTTACTTACATTTCCAAAAGTGAGTTAGCTTACCACCCTAAAATATTTTATTTTGGGTTTAAAAAGTCAACAGCAGTTATTACATTCATGTTTTGTAATTTAACCAAATTTATTTAGGGTTAAGCTGTTCTTTAATTTTGGCCGCCATTTTAAAAAGCGCCCTCAATTGCCTCTCGAAATCTTCACATTAATAACTTTAGCTAATTATACTTTACTCCTATCATTACATATTCAAAAGTTGGTCAAACGTATCTCTTTTGTGCTTATTTTATCTATATATATATATGTAGATTATTGGATTTTGGCGGCCATTTTGAAGAAAGCGCACTCACGCGAAAGTTCTCAGGTTACACCCCTATTACCTCACATATTCTGATTCCCCATAAAAAACTGTTCTAGAAAAACCATATGAGAATTGTTTTACTTCTCCAAGTGGCACCTATCTCAATTATAGCCTGGTTTACTGTGTGTGCGCATAGCCGTTGGAAGCATTTTTGCATGTGGTCCGGCCATTATGTATTACTGGTGGGAGGTGGGAGGTGGGGGAGGGGGAGACTTAACAAATTGGTAGTTAAACTGCAGACCCGATACCCATATCCACGAATACAGGTTTTTAAATTTAGTGGGGTCTGATAATATACACCCCAGCTCACACTTGGTGAACAACTTGTTAGCATCTCTGAATGCCTGGAAATAGATACTGACAATCGGGGCCGCTACACCTCCCCTCAAGAGGCAGTCACAAGATTTAAAGTTAGCATGAATGTAGAATCTATACTCCCCTCAGGCCAACCATGGTCGAGGCTAAGGTGATCAAATTTTGGAAATATGGCACCATGCCCAGAAATAGCAGCTGGCAAAACTGTCTTTACCCCTCCCCATCATGTACATTGGTAAACGCAAGATGTAAAGTTAGTGGAACATGATTGCGGCTGATGTAGGGAAAATTTGAAAATATGGCACCTCTAGAAAGTTGCGTAACTATATATAGGTTTCCAGGGGCTCTGGTTCGGGAATAGAGTCGGGGCCCTTGCATACAAATTGACCGATTCTGATCAGGTTAACAAAGCTTTATTCAGTTAACAAAATTACTCCTTAATGAAGTAATCCATAGTAAAAACCACCTATTAATCGTTCCATGCTATAACGTTATAGAAGTTAAATAACTTAGAACATGTAATGTAAAGATAATGCTGCTTTATTCGATGTTAGATAGGCTTTATTTTTATTCGGCATATTTTACAGCCAAGAAAACGAATCCCAAAACACTACACCACAATTTTTATTTTCTTAATTTATAAAAACTATTTCAACTTCTCTTGTAGTCATGTAGTAATAACATAACATGACAATTAATAATTGATATGCTAACATTGCATTATTTAGGCTTATTTTTTACATGTATCATTCTATAATGGAATGCCACATACAAACTGCCTAATACTGCAATGAATACATATAAAGTAACATACAGTAAGAGAAGAGGAGTCTGACCCTGAATGAAAAAGAAGATCAGTTTCCATTTGTCCTCATCTAGAAACGTTTGCATGTCATAAACACTGTCTGGACCATAAAGACTTTCATTACCGGTATTGTAATAACACAATGGTTGTGCCAATGGGGAGTTCCAAGAGGACCTCGCTTG
>NW_022739772.1:580560-582156 GCF_011630105.1 Anneissia japonica
GAGCTGCACTGATGAGATCTAACAAGATCGAAACGGTACTGTCTGCAGATTGGAATATTTACGCTCCTTACATTGTACTATTAAGGTAGTACATTGTTTTGTAGAGCACTCTTATTTTAAGATGGTGCATTGTTTATGTTTACTATTTTGCAATTTACATAGCACACTCATTATTGGGTTTGTGCACTCTTGTATTCATAATCAGTGTACCACGTCACACAAGACTGACCCAAGCTATGTTTGAGTCAGTGGTGTGTTTCATTCTTAGAAATCCTGAGCTGCACTGATGAGATCTAACAAGATCGAAACGGTACTGTCTGCAGATTGGAATATATAGATGTGTATAAGAGACAGGTCTTATACATTGTGATGTACGTTCCTGGCATGTTTGTGTGTGATGTTCTATTTATTATTATTCTGTAATTTTTGTATTCTCATTTAGGGACCACAGTGGAAATAAGTTGCTTTTTGTACTTTTCTGTGTTTTTATCCTTGAATGTTTTTACTTATAATTACTTCAGAATGAATAAATAAAAAAAAATATATATATATTGATGTTACTGATTTTTTTTTTCTGTTATGATGTTTCTTTGATAAGTGGTGGTTACACCAAAAGAGAAAAAAACCCCCTTTGTTGGTATATGGAAACAGAAATTTCGCCTTACCCGTTGCTAGAATAACGATTAGTATTCCACCTTCTTCTAATATTTCACGAAGATACATTAATGACCCTTCGTAATCCTCAAAGTAATAGAAGCAATTGATAGCAAATATCACGTCATACTTGTTAGTAATCCCAAATTCATCTCGATATTCACCCAAAGTCTGCTGTTTCCAATTATATGTCACTCCAATCACCTTGCTTGATTCTTTCGCTATCAACTTCTTGTATTTATCTAGGTGATCCTTTGCTGGTTCCACAACAGTGTGAGATATCTTTGCAAACTTTTTCTGAAGCTGTAACATATCTTTGAGCTCAATATCACCTTTAAAGAAAGAGTATGACCTTTAAATGTTGTTGTCATGTTTCTCTGATTAGGCTAACGTTCAGATCTCTCTTAAAATCACATATACATATTAATTCTTAACTTTCCTTAAAGCCATATCTTATTTTTTATCTAACAGGCGCTAAAATCGTCGCTCGTCTCACCAACCGGCAACAAGTTTGTCTAATGTATCTTTCAAGTAATATTTTGTCAAAATATAAATCATTTAATAATTATTTGTAATAATTATAACTGACTGAATAATGATAATAATAATAATACTAGAAATTGCAAATTGCAAGTGAAGTGCTGAAGTGCATATAAATGTTCTTCGAACAAAATTATTTATGCGAGTCAAGTGAAAATAATGAATAATAAAAATATAACAAATAATATGAGACACGACCTGTTGTCTATATTAGAACACTTCTCATTGGGTAAAAAAAGTCGTAATTTTTCATTTTTGTCAAAAAGTGTCTATAGTGGTGAATTATGGTTTAGGTTTTTTTTAATAAAGTTTCAAAAATTTCTATGTATGTGGAAAATGTAGTTGATTACCAAAGGTTACAATTTTTATTTTGAAGACTGCATGGTCTAGGAAGTGTACATT
>NW_022739772.1:582384-583984 GCF_011630105.1 Anneissia japonica
GAACCGGGGGGCCCGCCCCCCCCCCCCACTTTTTGACAAAAAATATATATTGTCTGGAGATTTTTGTGTGATCGGAAATGCAAGAAAAGAAGGAGGGAAGAAGGAGAAGGATGGGAAAGAGAATGTTTATCCAGTACCCAAAAAATAATTAAAGACACCTCAGAAGTCTGGAAAACTCATTTTCCGCCTTCTAGGAATCAAAATTTTCCCCGGACCCCCCTCCTTTTTGGGATTCATCGATTCATGGAAAATTTGTATGCAACTACTCATTTTTTTAAAATTTTTATGTATGTATACACACATAAAGCCTATTTACTGAATAACAATGGTAAAAAATTACCTGACCGTATTCAAGAGGGGAAAACCTTAAATTTTTGAAGAACTTAAAAGTAATTAAAAGACACCCCAGAAGTCGGGAAAGCTCATTTCCCGCCTTCTTCTAGGAATCGAAATTTTCCCGGGGGAGGACCCCCCTCCTTTTTGGGGGTATTCGGGCTAGGCCTAAGCCTAGCCTTAGTAGACCATTCCTATGGTAGACCATAAAATACGCAAGAATAACAGAAAGGATTTTTAACCCAAACATTGTGATAAGTAAAAAACATGAAATGGGCCTGAAGTTTTATGACATAAATTTGATCGTAACTATTCGTGCCACGTTTCTCATGATCGTGACGTCGACTTAGCAAAAAAGCCAAAATCGAGTCGGTCATTTCTATTGGCTAATCATGACGTAATATCATTTACCGTACCTTTAGCATTCGGAAGTTCCGATACGGTACCGTATCTCTAGCCACGGCTAAAAATAAAATTAAAATTGATACATGGTATCTTACCGGAGCCACTACCAACTCCCAACACTTTTAGTTCCCTTCCTTGGACACTTAACTGTTCAATTATTCGTTTTTGAAAGATTGCATCTGTACAATGTGACACTGATAACATTTTCCGTCTAGCAACCTCATATACTAACACGTAATAGTCTGCATCGTCTGAAATGCTACGAAGATTAACTGCCATTATTTGGCTAAAGTACTGCTCTCAACACGAACAGATCCGAAGATAGAGCTATTAAACAACTAGAGTGCTGACAAGATGGCGAAGCAATGCAGAGTTGTTAATGTTATACCAAACAGGTCGGTCGGTCGCTCATGGTTGACCCTACTATATTAAATACATGTTTTACCAATCACAGATATGTTATTGATTATGTTTGCATCAAAACACAGATTAAAAATATTCAAAAATGTAAATTGATGTAAAAAAAATGTTTACTTTCGTTTTTTATTTAGAAATTATTATTTTTTATTATTACACAAATCAAATGTAAAAAATGTCTGGAACCAATGAGTCTATTATAACAGACCATGTGGTGGCGCTACGTCATATAATTTTTCCAGAAGCTATGGAAGCTCAATCAAAAGAATCAGTTTAAAGTAACAAAAAAACAAATAAATAAATAAATAAATACATAAATAAATGAATTTAAAAAAAAAAATAAGTAAGTAAATAAGTGAGTAAATACGTAAGTAAATAAACAATTAAAACAATGGCATAAACGTTTAGTGTTGACTATATCCATTTTGGCTTGAGTCAAGTATGT
>NW_022739772.1:584284-585159 GCF_011630105.1 Anneissia japonica
TCTTTGACTATATCCATTTTGGCTACAGTAAAGCATGTTAAAGAATGAATAACAAAATCACACAAAAAACAAAAACAAAAAAACAATTATGGTCTAAAGTATTTAGCACTGTGCTTGACTATATCCAATTTGGCTAGAGTAAAGCATGTTAAAGAATGAGCAACACAATCCTCCCCCACAAAAAAACAAACAATTGTGGTAAAAAGCAGTTTACCACTGTGTTTGACTATTTTGGCAAGGGTCAAGCATGTTAAAGAAAGAGTAAAAAAATGTGTATAAGAGACAGCGTTACTTGAGNGGTAAAAAGCAGTTTAGCACTGTGCTTGACTATATCCACTTTGGCTAGAATCAAGCATGTTTAAGAATGAGAAACAAAATCCCCCCACCCACAATAAAAAAAAACCCCACCCACAATAGAAAAAAAAACAATTGTGGTAAAAATCAGTTTAGCACTGTGTTCGACCATATCCATTTTGGCTAGAGTCAACCATGTTAAAGAATGAGTAACAAAATCCCCCTCCCCTTGTTGTGTGTTGCTATCGTATTCAAACAAACACAATTAAATGACACAATAAACAATATTCCAGCTCTACAATAGCCATTCGTTGTTTATTCATCCACCAGTCCTGATTTAACAACATGTCCGAACAACACACGAGGTATGCTAGTCTTGTAGCCCAGACACTACACCCCTCTCCCCCTAAAAACAATTGTGGTAGAAAGCAGTTTAACACTGTGTTTGACTATATCCATTTTGGCTAGAGTCAACCATGTTAAAGAATGAGTAACAAAATCCCCCTCCCCTCTCCCCCCAAAAAAATGATTGTGGTAGAAATAGCACTGTGTCTGACTATATCCATTTTGGCTAGAGTCAA
>NW_022739772.1:585207-585775 GCF_011630105.1 Anneissia japonica
TCTCCAAAAAAAAAAACAATTGTGGTAGAAAGCAGTTTAGCACTGTGTTTGACTATATCCATTTTAGTAGAGTCAACCATGTTAAAGAATGAGTAACAAAATCTCCCGCACCCCTCCCAAATTAAAAAAAATGGTGGTTAAAAGCAGTTTAGCACTGTGTTTGACTATATCCATTTTGGCTAGAGTCAAGCATGTTAAAGAATGAGTAACAAAATCGCACTCCCCCTCCCAAAAAAAAACAAAATTGTGGTAGAAAGCAGTTTAGCACTGTGTTTGACTATATCCATTTTGGCTAGAGTCAACCATGTTAAAGAATGAGTAACAAAATCTCCCTCCCCTCTCCCAAATTAAAAAAATGGTGGTTAAAAGCAGTTTAGCACTGTGTTTGACTATATCCATTTTGGCTAGAGTCAAGCATGTTAAAGAATGAGTAACAAAATCTCCCTCTGCACCCACCCACAATGAAAAAAAATTCTGGTTAAAAGCAGTTTAGCACTGTGTTTGACTATATCCATTTTGGCTAGAGTCAATCATGTTAAAGAATGAGTAACAAAATCCACACATCCCC
>NW_022739773.1:0-1264 GCF_011630105.1 Anneissia japonica
AAATATTATTTTTTTTCAGTTTTCTACATTATATTTTTCTGTAACTCCAAATATGACACTTTTAGGTACCGTACTCCATCTGGATCAGAGGGTACATGGAACTCATCAAAGGGAGGGATGTTATCTTTTCTGTACTGACCACACTTTGCCTGTTGTAAAGTGTGTCTATTGATTCCCCTTTCTACAAAAATCAAAATTGAGGTGCCACTGTTACAAATGTGTAGTTACGTTAAGTATAATGACGTTATACCAACTTTATTTGTTGCAAAATTACGTTCTTACGTATAAGCCGTTCTATACAAAAAAAAAAGTCAGTAGCATAAATAATTTGTTAGTGGTGTGTACTATATGACCTTCGTTGTAGTATTGCAAAGACTAAATAATAGTGTAATGCGAAAAAAAAACACGTTAGTATCGTAAAATATTGTTAGTACAGTTAGTTGTATAGTAATTGTGTATTTGCTACACAAAAAATGTATTCTAACTTTGCCATTAATTGTTGGGGGTTAGCGCGAACGCAGTCCCCCGCTATCATAAATTATACACCCGAGTTCCAACATTAGAGGAATCGCAAGGGTCAACCACAGCTAAGTGCAATGCCGAGGCCTCGCCTTGGGAGGACTTCCTTCTTGATCAAAGTCTCTCCTGTGCCAGGTAAGTATGCTTATAATGTCGACCATTTCCTTATATATAATATTAAACATAGCACGGAATACTGGTGTCATTCCGACAAAACATTTCTTCCTTCAGATGAACGGATCCTTTTACCTTCAACATAATAATGTAATAATAAATTGATATTATCTAGGATCGTGTCTTTCCGAATGTGAATCATAATATATTAGTTTATATAAAACTAATCTGATTATTAATTTATTCAAATTTTCTTGTATATCGATATCTCTCTGAATTAGTCACCATAGTTGATTACTCATATTTTTTTATAGAGCGAATTACTTAGTAAAGAACCAATAGAGTATAAAACAAAAACAAGCCGGTAGATGGCGTTGTTTATTTCCCAGCAAACACAAAACGTTCGGATGTCGTGATTAGGTATTTCACAAACTGACTCCATTCAACACTTAAGGTTCCTGTCCATCAAGATCAATTTTTTCACCCTGTGCATATAAGATATGCAAATATATATACAGTGACTAATTCAGAGAGATATTGATATACAAGAAAATTTGAATAAATTCATAATCAGAATAGTTTTATATAAACTAATATATTATGATTCACATTCGAAAAGACACGATCCTAG
>NW_022739774.1:0-758 GCF_011630105.1 Anneissia japonica
TTAAAAATTGTTTGAAAAACGTTAATCAGCAAATTTTGTGCTTTTGGGTACTGTGTAAAAAAAAAGAAAAGAATAGGAAAATGTATTTATTTGTAATTGTATAACTTTAAATTAAACAACTTATTGTTACTGATTTAAAGAAATTAGACTAAATACATAATGTTACCGTAATATCATGATGTATGTATTGAAATTAGTCTTTTTTAAATAAGTTAATATTATTAAGAATTAAGAAATACAGCATTTGTATTTTAGTAAGGAAATTGCCATTCTCTAGTTTAGTTTAGTTTAATTTATTTTAGTTTTGTTGTTTTTTCTAATTTTTTAAATACTTATTTCTTTATATCAAACCGAATCGTGTTGTATTAATTTCAGTTATAATGGTTTTTTTTTTTCTTCTCGTTTTTGTAACTGTTAATGTTCATTGTGTCTTGAAATGAATAAAAAAAATATATATATATATATATTAGTAGGCTTATAATAGATATAATAGATAATAGACAAAACGTTTACTTTATAGTATTGTATGTTTATATATGATCATGTCTTCATAAACCTACTATTTTTCTGTTTACATTTTGATTTTGTCATTGATTTATTTTTTTTCTTAATATAGTGCTTAGTTATAACATCAATATTTAGTCCATTTAGAAAGACGAATAAGTAACCGTATACGTAATTTTTAAACAAAAACAAGAAAAAAAAAAAAAAAAACAATCTGCAGAAGGCTTATGAGTTTTAATTTAACACGATGCCTA
>NW_022739775.1:0-859 GCF_011630105.1 Anneissia japonica
GATGTCCGTTACGCTCTATTAGTTCGTAGTAGACTGGCCGCGTAGTCAAAACGAAAAATGCCTATTTTTCGTTTTGACTACGCGGCCAGTCTACCACGAACTAATAGAGTGTAACGGACATCTGCGCATGCTCACAAACCTTACTGGCTAAATCGGCGTTGTGACAGCTTCCGCGACAACCCCAATTTCTGAATTTGGCGTGGTGGCGACTACCCTAATATTGACCAATCAGATCACCGGATTGTTTGGCAAACTGCTGGTAACATTTTTGTTAGGGGTTGCAATTTTCATCGCATCCGCGATCGAGCATTGTTCGTTTAATAATGAATTAATTATTAAAACAAGTGAGTAATTAAATGTTTTATGAAGGCCTATTTATACACATGCAAAAAATGAGGAATGAATAGTCACCATAAAATTAGGTAATCAGGGGATCTAGTGAAAAAAGGGCCTTAGGCTTAACCCTAGGCTAGCCTAGCCTTGTCAGGGTGATTTTGAGTAAGAGAAAACACATTATCTGGTGCCGCTAGCTAGGGCATCCGCCCTTGATATCGTGGATCAAGCCTTGCTATATAAATACCTCCGTTTAAAATTGTTATTTATTTGTACATCATCGTTGCATTTGGCAAATTGCCTGAGCAGGCATGACACCCCTCTTCTCCCGGTTAACGACTCTTTTGACACCTAGGCTAGGCTAACTAGCCAGGTAGATCCTAGCCAACAGTGAAACATCACTCAGTGTTTTCTGGAAACTTTTTATTTTGTATACAGTATTTGAAGTTTTTTTTTTCACATTTTCATTTTTCAAATATAAAACAAGAGAACATTGTTCTCTGGTATTAAAACCATGGTCGACTAA
>NW_022739776.1:0-567 GCF_011630105.1 Anneissia japonica
GTAAATATAAATTTATTTGGAGACCATTTATTCATTTGATTGAACAAGAAGGGCTACAAATATATATACGTTTATGTGTGTATATATATATAAGAATATAAGTGTATATATATATATATAAGTACATATATAGGCCTATATAAGTATATATGTAAGTATGTGTATATATAAGTATGTACGGTATATATATATATATGTATATATAAGTATGTATATATATATATACGTATATATATAATATATATAAGTATGAATATATGTTATAATGCATATATGTATGTATATATATATATAAGTATATATGTAAGTATGTGTATGTATATGTGTATATATATATATATGTATATATATGTATATATATAAGTATGTATATATGTGTGTGTATATATATGTATATATATATATGTAGATATATAAGTATGTATAAATGTATGTATATATAAATATGTATATAGATATATATATATATATGTATATATATATGTATGTATATATGTGTGTGTATATATATAAGTATGTATATATGTATATATATAAGTATGTATATATGTGTATATATGTTATAAT
>NW_022739777.1:0-825 GCF_011630105.1 Anneissia japonica
AAATAAAGATCCTGACACGTCCATTCTTTATTAGGATAGACCTACTTCTTAGCTTTGTAATTGGTAACTTGTGCAATATCATTTCCAAAAAAAAAAAAAAAAACCTTTAGAAATGAAAGCAAAAAAATATATTTTGAGATCTAAGAGGGTTAAAGCTTCTGTCCAGGTCAAAATTGTGAGTCCTATCAGTAAAGTAATTTGTAATCTATTTCAGTAGTGTTATAGTATAATATAATATAATATAATATAGGCCTAATATAATATGATATAATATAATATATAGATCTTTGCTTTATCTCTAAACTGGTTCAATCAATCCCATGAGTCTTTTAGACGTACTGTGGGAATGCGTATGTTCTTTATTCTACGCGCACAGCGCGGAAATTCGTGCACGCCATGCACATAGCAACTAGCCAAACAAAACCAAAGAGAGGCTTGATTCTCGTAGTTGGTTATAATTTCACCGCTCAAAAATTCACTGATTATACCAGTCGGAATCGAATTTTAATATAATTCTTACTGCACAATTAGTGTAGTATTCGAAGACGAGCATGACGAGGTCAAACGAAAGGTTTAAAATGTTATGTGAACTCCAATTTATGACAATATTCTAGGCCAACGTGGATGCTGATTTTGGCCGAGAAGACGCCTGCGCGGAGGCTCTGGTCGCCAATCCGAAGTCATAGTTAAAACAAAAAAAATGAAAATAGGCCTAAATAAAAATAGGACGAAAAAAAAATTGGGCACTACTACTAAGAAATATTTTTAATAATAAAAACATTTTCGTCTAAGGCTAGCCGACGGCGATATATGTATTGTGTAGGC
>NW_022739778.1:0-2365 GCF_011630105.1 Anneissia japonica
CATTATTTTACAGAGGATTTGACAACTGTACCCACTACGGACAAGACAACAGTCACAACCACACCTTCAGGTGAGGCCTTGTTTAACTATTGTAAAACTTGTATTATGAAGAACATGTAGTTTATAATATAATTATGCTATCCGGAAACTTGTATTTAAGAACAAAATGATGCTTATGATATAAATATTCCACCAGTTTATCGATTCATTATTTTACAGAGGATTTTACAACTGTACCCACTACGGACAAGACAACAGTCACAACCACACCATCAGGTGAGGCTTGTTTAACTATTGGAAAACTTGTTTTATGAAGAACATGTTGTTAATGATATAATTATGCCATCAGGAAACTTGTATTTAAGAACAAAATACAAGTTTCCTAATGACATAATTATATCATTAACAACATGTTAATGATATAATTATGCCATCAGGGAAACTTGTATTTAAGAACAAAATGATGCTTATGATATAAATATTCCACCAGTTTATCGATTCATTATTTTACAGAGGATTTGACAACTGTACCCACTACGGACAAGACAACAGTCACAACCACACCATCAGGTGAGGCTTCTTTAGCTATTGGAAAACTTGTATTATGAACATGTTGATAATGATATAATTATGCCATCAGGAAACTTGTATTTCAGAACAAAATGATGCTTATGATATAAATATTCCACCAGTTTATCGATTCATTATTTTACAGAGGATTTGACAATTGTACCCACTACGGACAAGACAACAGTCACAACCACACCATCAGGTGAGGCTTGTTTATCTATTGGAAAACTAGTATTATAAAGAACATGTTGTTTATGATATAATTATGCCATCATGAAACTTGTATAAAGAGACAAAATAATGCTTATGATATAAATATTTCATTAGTTTATCGATTCATTATTTTACAGAGGAATTGACAACTGTACACACTACGGACAAGACAACAGTCACAACCACACCATCAGGTGAGGCTTGTTTAACTATTGGAAAACTTGTATTATGAACATGTTTTTAATGATATACCGTAATTATGCCATCAGGAAACTTGTATTTTAGAACAAAATGATGCTTATTATATAAATATTCCACCAGTTTATCGATTCATTATTTTACAGAGGATTTGACAACTGTACCCACTACGGACAAGACAACAGTCACAACCACACCATCAGGTGAGGCTTGTTTAACTATTGGAAAACTTGTATTATAAAGAACATGTTGTTTATGATATAATTATGCCATCAGAAAACTTGTATTTAAGAACAAAATGATGCTTATGATATAAATATTCCACCAGTTTATCGATTCATTATTTTACAATTTTACAGAGGATTTGACAACTGTACCCACTACGGACAAGAAAACAGTCACAACCACACCATCAGGTGAGGCTTGTTCAACTATTGGAAAACTAGTATTATAAAGAACATGTTGTTTATGATATAATTATGCCTTCAGGAAACTTGTATTTAAGAACAAAATGTTGCTTATGATATAAATATTCCACCAGTTTATCGATTCATTATTTTACAGAGGATTTGACAACTGTACCTACTACGGACAAGACAACAGTCACAACCACACCATCAGGTGAGGCTTGATTAACTATTGGAAAACTTGTATTATGAAGAACATGTTGTTAATGATATATGCCATCAGGAAATCTGTATTTAAGAACAAAATGATGCTTATAATATAAATATTCCACCAGTTGATCGATTCATTATTTTACAGAGGATTTGACAACTGTACTCACTACTGGTGGAAGATTTATATCTTAAGCATCATTTCTTTCTTAAATACAAGTTTCCTGATTTCATAATTATATCATAAACAACATGTTCTTTATAATACTAGTTTTCTAATAGTTAAACCAGTTTATCGATTCATGGGAAAAAGAACACGTATGCAACTACTCATTTTTTTTGTATGTATGCACACACAACAGACCTATTTACTGTACATAACAAGAATGAGAAAGTTTACCTACCGTTTTCGAGAGTTGGAAAACCTTGATTTTTCAAGGATTTTAAAGTCCTTAAGTCATTAATAGACACGTAGCTCAAAATTGGGAAAGCTCATTTCCCGCTATCTAGAAATCAAAATTCTCCCGGGGAGGACCCCTGAGCCACCCCCCCTTCCCTTTTGTGGGTTTTGGGAAAAATTTTGGCCGCCACCCCTAAATTTGAACCCATTCATATTTCAATTCTTCTTATTAGTGCCCCCTCTCCCCACACACTTTGAAAAACGTTCTCTAGACTACTTAGATGTTTCAAAGGCTTATTTAGTCAATTTTAGCGGAGGTGGAGCAGCTCTGGCTGGGGCCACCCCTGCCCATACAGCTACTTGCTGA
>NW_022739779.1:0-801 GCF_011630105.1 Anneissia japonica
TATATTATAATGCATATATGTATGTATATATGTATATAGGTCAATATAAGTATATATGTAAGTATGTGTATATATATAAGTATGTATATATGTATATATATATGTGTATGTATATATATACACATATACGTATATATATATTCATATATATACATATATATATATATTTATACATATATATATATTTATATATATATACATACATACATATATATGTGTGTGTATATATACTTATATATAAGTGTACATTATATATAAGTATATAAGAATATAAGTGTATATATAGGTATATATATAGGCCTATATAATTATATATGTAAGTATGTGTATATATGTATATATATATATATAAGTATGTATATATATAATATATAAGTATGTATATATATATGTATGTATATATATATATAGGCCTATATAAGTATATATGTAAGTATGTGTATATATGTATATATATAAGTATGTATATATGTATATATATAAGTATGTATATATGTATATATATGTGTATGTATATATATATATATGTATATATATAAATATGTATATGTGTGTATATATGTAGATATATAAGTATGTATATATATAAGTATGTATATTATGTATACATATACGTATATATGTCTATATATTATGTATATATATATATATGTATATATGTGTATATATATAAGTATGTATATATGTATGTGTGTATATATACATAAGTATGTATATATGTTATAATTCATATATGATATGTATGTATATATATATATAATATATATATACACATACATATATACATTATAACATATATAC
>NW_022739780.1:0-581 GCF_011630105.1 Anneissia japonica
ATGACTGTTTCATGCTAATGCAATCTTCAGGAGTGAGAGAATACAAGGATTGTGTGAGTATATGAATGCTAAGACAGGTGAAAATGCAAATGAGTTAATTGTTTTTAATTGCCTCAATCGGGATTTTAACCCGGGAATTCTGCTGTCTTTGTCTATATGGAGGCTTCAGTGCGGTGCTTAATCGAGAGCAGCGTTTATTCGAGAGTGGCACTTATACACAATATTGGCGTGGCGCTTTCCATGTCAGTTCCCATGTTACCTATCATTGTAAATAAACGTTTATAAAGAAATGCTTGTGTCTTCATGGTGTTATCTATTCATTTAAACACTGTACACATTGTATTTAAAACCCTGTTTCTCAAAGTGTTTCATTGTAGACAGTGTTTCATTGCTCGATTAAGCGGCGCTTATGTGAACAAAAATCAGGTTCGGTGCGGCGCTTATTCGAGCATTTACGGTATATAATTATAAAATTTATAGAAACATGATCGATACGCAAATGTCATGGGCCTATGCGGTTCACTAGACTTACCTGCGGATGGGCAATGCGCAGCTAAATACGCAGTGGCTGAACACAAGCA
>NW_022739781.1:0-530 GCF_011630105.1 Anneissia japonica
CCCCCCCCCCTTCCTTTGGGACACCCCCAGAGACACCAATATCAAGGAGACACTTTTTTTTTGGCTGTGAAGTGAAGGAAATGTATCTTTTAACACTACGCCAAACCTTATTATTCAGGGGACACCCCTATTTAAAGTAAAACCGACACTTTTTTGGCTATGAAGTAAAGGAAATCATTTAACACTGTACTTAAAATTTGAAACAATACATTCTTTTGCATTGGTTATCTCAATTCATGATTGTTTACTAACTAACTTCACCAGTAAAAGTCTACATTAACCCATCACAATGTAGATCCCTACCAACTACAGTACTTTAACTCCCTCATTTAGGCTCCACCTGTTGTCTTAAATCAAATATTATTACCTACTAAAGGTACTACACATGATATTATTCTACAATTGAATTATTCTAACAAGGGAGGTCTAGTGCCATCTCACCCTACCACACAACAGTTAAGCAATCTACCAAGCTACCAGATAAGTATGTCTTCACAATTTATTGGTTGATGAATAATAATTAAAGCATA
>NW_022739782.1:0-668 GCF_011630105.1 Anneissia japonica
AAACTATAGTTTATTATTACACAACATACCAATTATAAGGGAAGAACTTGGTGTACACGGAATAGATTTCATGACATGGTACCAGTGTTTTGGTTGGTCGATACAAACTTAATAGTATTATTAATACATATATATACTACCGAATATAGACACCTTATGCACAAAATGAATATTTTACAGTACTATATTTATATCCTTTTATAAAGTACAATAACATTGCTATCATTGCTGTCTACGCTCGTTTTAATTTGTTCTGGTTTCATAGCAAACTCAACAATAAAACCCCAAAAGCTCTGAATGTATGACAGAAGATTTTATGGCATAGTACAACAATCACTCTCATCAGTAATTATTCAAACTTATTATACCTATTAATAGAATGAATAAATAAATTATATTTCCAATAACTATCACAACCTTCACAATCGATAAATCATTAAACTCCATATAAACACAAGAAAATAACAAACAGTTATATACCACTGCCCTATTTATTATCCACCATCAACTAAACTGCCTTAAAAATTTTTTTTCGAATTGGCCTTCGCTCGAAGTGGCATTTGCTCGAATTGACTGGTTCCTAGGCTGGGACATGAAAGGTTTTTGTTTGTTGTTAATTCGCAATTCGCGACGTCATCAACGAGTACAATACATTCAATCCCGTAACA
>NW_022739783.1:0-3593 GCF_011630105.1 Anneissia japonica
ACTGGGCTGGGTAATAAGAGAAAAGAAAGAGGGGAGAGGGAGGGAAAGAGACAGAAAAAAAAAGAAAAGGAAAGAAAAAGAAAAAGAGAAGAGAAAAATAAAGACAAGAAAGGAAGATATCATAATGACCAGACTCACAACACCCTGCAACCCTTCTCCACTTCAAAAACTGTTATAACTCCTTCGATCTATGCTGCCCGATGGCTTAACCACTGGGGGACAAGGGGATAATATCTATCTTTGAAAAATCTTCCCCACCCCTTTATAAATGCCCTTTTCATCCACTGAAAGTGCCTAAAAACCTCAAATTTCTTTCGCATTTCTTGTTAGCATGGGTCAATTTCCTCTAAAATTTGCACATTTTAAGGAGTTTTGATCAGTTCCAACGAAATTAGAATTAAAAACACCGGGGGACAAGGAAAAAATATCCATCTTTGGAAAATCTTTCCCCACCACTTGACAAATGCATCCTCTGAAAGTGCCTAAAATTACACATCTACTTAAATTCTTTGCTCGCATTTCTTGTTACGGTAGGCCAATTTCCTCTATAAATTGCACATTTTAGGGAGTTTTCATCAATTCCGACGAAATTAGAATTAAAAACACAAAAATATTTTGCGCGCATTTTTAGGTTTATCCTTTTAAGTTATTTAAACACATAAGCCTAATAATAGTCCCAAACTCAAGAAAGACAAATTTAGGATAGATCGTTTTAATCAAAAAGAAGGGCCTCAATATATGTATTGATGGTGAAAGAATGTTTGTAATAAATAAAACCATGATGAAAATGCTTATATTTAGTATCAAACACACTTGTGTGGCCTATATTATATATAAGATAAGCCTTATGTCGTATTGTTTTTTATTTGGTGAGTGGGGTGGGGTGGGGTGGGTATGGTAAATTTCTAACCGGGAAAATAAATACCCACTCTGACCCAAGACCCCTGTTACGCGCCTGGTGTTGGCGCCAATGTGTGCCCTTGTGCGGACAGGGGATGTGCCCCCCTCCCTCTGAAGCTGGAATTCTTGTTTTTGCAAAATAAATTGATGCAATTTGCTATTATAGGCCTAATCAATAAATTCCTCATCAATCGATATAATCTTAAACATTCTTGGAATTGACAAAACATACTGATGTTGTACACACCCTTGAGTGTGAAATGTGGCTTTCTTTGCAAGCACATCTAAATTCTAAGGAAAGAAGAGCGTAGGTTGGTACCAGATAAAATAACTTTGTTATCAACATTAATACATTATGCTAATTTTCATCTTTGTAAAGCGCATAAGACAGTGCAAATTATTTCTGTGACAGTCTTTTCAAGTGTGTAAAACTCCATTTTATCCCATACATAGTCAAAATAATGGGGGGGTGATACAGTGGACCATCCCCCCTTGTCAAGTGTTGGGGGGATATATCTCCCATCCCCCCCCCCTCCGGGATCTACGCCTATGCTTAACATGGGCAGTAACAGAGTTATCGTTGGTCTATTAAACCATAGAGAAAATAGAACATGATCAAACTTTGACAGATATTGTGTGCTGTGTCAGACTTATACAAGTCAAGGAAGTGGTGCAAATAAAATTAGACATTTGCAACAATGGACTTTTTACATCATTTCAGAGTACCATTTCGATGGTTGTTTGTTTGACAACATAGCAAAACAAATTTTTAAGGCCAATGGCTGTTCAGCTCATTATTGTGTTGTTTCTTTTTAAGGGAAAGGGGTCCCTAAAGGTAAACTTAACATCATATACAGTCAATGCCGTAGCCAGTATTTTTAAACGGTGTGGGACAATATCAGGTGGACCCACTTTACGCGTAAATTCAAATAATGTGGATCCATTTTCTTAAAAGTTGTCCATTGTACGCAAAAATATCATGATCTGGACCCATTTTCTTAAAAAATTACCCATTTTACGCAAAATATGAGAAATCTGAAAAGTAATTAGAAAGAGTCAATTATTTGTTATTTATGCTGTTTCAACTATATTATTTTGTAGTAATTACATATTTTTTTGCAGATAAAATGATTACCGTATATCCCAAATTAAATAAAAGAAATTAGTGTAAAAGCACTAGAAGATATCGTGGCAGCAATGTGTTCACCTTTTGAAGTTTTTACTACAATGTCTCCAACCCGACCCAGCTCCTCTTGAATAGCCAATGCTGAAACACTAACAATATAGACAGTGTCATCTTGAAGGCTAGTCAATATGACGTCAGTGGCGTCACCCCCGTAGACATTAACTGCCTGCTCATCTAAAAATAATAAAACAGTGGACTTGAATCGACACGTACGAAGTCATTAATTTCCGAAACAATTATCATAATAATTTAAAAGTTCTTAATAGCTTGGTTCACGTCGAACTTTTATCTAGATATACATCCACTTAACTAGTTAAAAGTTCGACGTGAACCACTCAATTATAGCTAGTTAAAGGAATTAAGTCACTTAAGTTAAGTGACTTAACTTTACTAGAATAACGGTAAATTAACTTGCTTAACGGTAAAGTCGGCTCGGATTACAAGGACACGATTACGTAACGTAGGCATCTAAGCCAGCTTTGTTGTATTGTACCACCATTATCATCTTCTGGCTGGCAACAACGTACTTAACAATGCTAACAACAGCATCGAAGTAGTCTCATTAGTCTGGTTTTCAGAAATTATTTGTAATATTTTGGGTAAACACCCAGCAAACGTCCGTTTTACGAATAGTCGATATTACCAATGACCTTTGCCCTTTGCATCATCGACCAAGTAATAACATTAAAAAGTCCGATTACGTACGTTTTTCAAAGTGATAATGTATATTTTTCTTAATAATAAAATCAGATTTGTTGTATTTATTTATTGACAATTTAATCTTTTTTATTTCCGCGAAGCTAGATTTTCGCGAAGTGCATATAAACAACACAATTGAGCGATCTAAAAACTACAAAACAGGACAGACAGGTCCATAAAGTATACATACGTTTTAATGAAAATTAAAACAATATTTTGTTAAATGGAAGAATGCTAGCTAGCGATTAAAATAATTCGTTTTTTATCGAAGGTAAATGTAGCTAGGGCCAAGGCCTAGAGAATCTACCACTTAGATTGCGATAGAACACGCTGCTGCACTGGTCGTTGGTTCATACTGGTCGGCTAGGTTAAGTAGTGGAAACTCACACCTTCTCTACAGTAGTTTACAATTTTTTTTGAACGAATACCACTTGGTACTAGAGGTTCGTAAAATACAGTAGATATTTTATTAAACAAGCCTTTCGACCATGTGACGTCGACGGCCTGAAACTGGCTGGCTGTTTATCTGGCTCTAACTTGGCATCGAACGCAATTAGGGGATTATCGTATCATGTTTCAAGACTGGTATATCTAGATAAAGTTCGACGTGAACCAGGCTATAGTTACCTAAAATAAGCAATAATAATAATAATTATGTTGGCAATATAAATAATGAATTCCTGTGCACTTTATAATTGCAAACACTGGTATATATAATTATATATATATGCATATGTATGTATATAAGTATATGTATATATATACATATATACATATATATAAATATATATATATATATAGAATTATA
>NW_022739784.1:0-1003 GCF_011630105.1 Anneissia japonica
GAATGGAATCGGTCAAGTGACCCAACACACCAAAGGCGCCCTCAGACCAATGGAAAATACATTTATTGCAAATGAAAAAATAGGAAAATTGCAAGTACTGTGGTTACCTTGATATGACTTATGTACAAGTCTGTACATGACACTTCAATTAAAATATTATAATTGTTGATGGGAGCAATATTAATGGGTCATGCCAACAACATATTTTACTCTTCTAGCACCCAAAGCAGTCGTAGCGGTGGCTAAATTTGAGTTCCAGAAAAAATTGCGCAAGAACTATAATCTTCTGCCCGATTTTATGGTGTAGACGTCTGTTCAAGCACTTACGTCTGTTCAAGCACTTTTAAAGTGCTTGAACAGACGTCTACACCATAATAACTGAATTTGCTTTAAAAACGAGTAGTATACAATGAGGCTAATTTTGAAGGGCATAGGTGGTATATATGCCTACCAATTTAATCATTAATGATGAGAGAGTGGGTTGGTGTAATGGTTTCCATTGAGGTTCTTGATCTTGTTCATGTTTGACTACACCAGTTTGCTCTACACCATGTAGATATCTACTACCACCAACATCTACCGGTAGGCCTACATTTTTTTTAATTATTGTTACTTCGTCATGCAAACTCTTAAACAATAATACCTAATGAAATAATTTCAAGTTTCAAATGTGTAGATGGCAGAGAAGATAAGCATGACACAAGTTTTATTGTTCTAACAAGATATGTTGATATGCTGATTAAGGAACTCTCATGTAATTTCTAGATTAATCCCGGAGTGGCTGATATTGTAAAAACACTTGACATGCATCTGAAAAAATGTCAGTCATTTTGAGTAAAGACAGCTGGCCTCCGTTCTTCATGTGAATATCACCATTGGACTGGTTAATGTGTTATTAAGTTCGTAATAAATCTTTTTCAATCGACATATTTACTTTAAAAAAAAATAATGCAGTTTTCATAAATGCTAACATTTTGATAGTAAAAAAACGGGGAAATTTGGT
>NW_022739785.1:0-1181 GCF_011630105.1 Anneissia japonica
CGCTCTCGTTCGACGGTCTTGTTGGTTTCCGTCTTCTTCTCCACCACGCGCACGTCTGATTCCATGGACTTGACCACTCCGAACGTACCCCTGTCGTCCACCGAGAACGCTCCTCGCTTCGATATGTCATCCGGGGTGTCGCGGTCAATCACCGTCCGCGGCTGCAGGACGTCCATCGCAAGCAATCGGATGAACTGAGGACGAGAAGGAGAACGAAGTTGCTAATACTGATGCAGGATGCGATCTTCTTCTTCTTCTTCTTCGTCGGTCAAGACTCGAATACGTCTGTTCGATGTGCCGTCCTACCTCGTTTTGCGAACGACACGTCCTGATCGCGAGAATCTAAGTAACTGTCCGAACGTTTCGTTGAAACGGCGTCCTTCTCGCCTTTCGGCATGATGAGGGGAACGCGCTCTTCGACGTCCATCGTTAATCGCTTCCCGTCGTCGGACGCCACAGCTCTGCCCCCGAACGCCGTGACCAGTCGTTGCCGCTCGTCTTTGTTGAATACCGGAAGTTCGATTTTGTTCGACCTGTACTTGCAAAATCTGAGCGCGGACGTTACGAAGGACGACAACGTCTTCGGATCGTCCACCATCGAGTGCACGTGTTCCACGACGATCACGTTCTTGTGTTCGCTCTCGTTTCCGAACTTGACGTCTCCGATAACAAGGTCGCCCCGGTAGAGCAGGTAAACCGACTTTTTGCCGGCCCGTTTGAGAGACAGGTGCTTCGCGTCGACGTCGGATACTCTGCTGCAGGCGACGACGGCGGATGCGGCGTGCAGCTCGGAGAGTCGACGGTACTCCGGAACCGGACTCAGGCATCTTTTCAGAGCTTTGACGAACTTGTTCCCGAACACGTCCCCTAAACGTTCAAGCGCGGACGGTGCCGAGTCCCGACTTCTCATCGCGTCGATGAACCTGTCGTCCGAGTTGACGTACGCGTTCCAGAACGCCAGCTCTTCGTCGGTCATCGGACCGCGAAGACGGACGAGGTGCTCGCACACCTTCAGTATAGGTTCCTCCGTACACTCCCCGCGAGCGAGATCCTGGTAGTCGAACTGATCGAACGCTTGGGGAGAATTCTCAGCGAGCACTGTCGCCACCGTCATTTCCGCTCCGTACAGATCGGTCTTGGCGGACAGCATCTTCCGATTTCGATCGCCGAGAACGTGACTC
>NW_022739786.1:0-2545 GCF_011630105.1 Anneissia japonica
AGCAAAGAGTATAAAAGTGCAAGAGGTCCGACTGCCGGGGATTCTTTGGAACGCAATCCTATTTCAAAAAGTACTACCCAAAAGGGGCGTGGCCTTTAAAAAGACGTAAAGTGCGTTCATATCGCCCCTTCGTAGTATGGAACGCCGTTAGTATCTTCGGTTATGTGCAAACACTCTATTATGTACAATCGCCATGATGTTATGTAGTTTGGTCATGATGTTATGTGGTTTGCTCATTATGTTATGTGGTTTGCACATTATGTTATGTAGTTTCGACATGACGTTCGGACGTCCTTGCGAGTATGTGAAGAATTGTGAATAAGAAGACGGCTGTACAAGTAAACCATCCATCTGTCGGTCTATCAGTCTCCATTAGGTTTAACATGGTTTCAGCCTGTTTTGATGCATCTTTAGAATCCTGTTCTTGTTTTATTGCTACCCGGCCTTTCTGAATTTAGAACTACAGTATATATTATCTAAAAATTAAAATAGCCTACCATACCCTGTATGGTCATTTTCAGTCAACAAAAATAAACTGACTTCATCACTCTCGTATCTAAGGAAGAAACCCCTGCAAATCCTGCTAATCTGAATTGGCGCATGGCAAACCAGTGGCCTACGGTATCACACTTTACTTTTTATATTTTTTTATTTATATTTTTACTTTTTATATTTTTTTACTTTAGTGGTCAATATGAGACAAGTTCTACTTCTAGTTTTGATCTCTGTGATGGTCTAATTTCGCATTTTTTACCTGCAAGTCTGTTATAATTTAATTTTCTTTTATTTTAAGAAATTATATAATAATTTTTCATATGTATGTTTTCTTATGACCATTACGAAATAAGTGTTACTGAGTGAGAAAAAAAGGGGGCTGGGTTCCCCAAAAATGACCCCCCCCCAGTCGTCTCCAATCACGGTCAGGTAAATAAAAATCACCCAAAATCAACATCTTGCGAATTAGCGCCCCTCAACTGATCATCGAGCCCCCACTTCACCACCTTCGCGCCCCCACCCCATTTCAGGACCTCTGATACGCCACTGTGGCAAACATGCACACCACTAACAACGCAACTAATTTCATCTGCTCTTGTGTAAATACCGGTACCCCCAATAATTTTTAACGCTACTGTATTTTGAAAATGTAGTGTGTTGCATTCCTTAAAATCATTAGATTAAATTCGCGAGTATGGTACTTGTTTATACAGTACTGCAATTGTACTGTAATTTCAATTCCGATGGTGGCGCTCCGGAATAAAAAGGGTCACGTGCACTTGTGTCACGTGCACCCGCCAGCCAATGAGAGGAGACTAGCTGAGTGACCCGGGAATTATGTTTCTCTCTCATCAGCTCTCTGTTGAGAGAGATGGGGTTTTATGATCAAAATAAATAAGATGAGTACGCATCCATTTTGTTTTGTCTTTTCCGTGGAAGTGGATGCGTACGACCGGCCGGCTTTCACCTGACTGTAGGCTGAACTATCAGTTTACAGAATTCAGGACTAGGAGTAGGCTAGTTAGTAAGGCGCATAAAAGAAGAGAAGACCAAAATTGGGCCGAACTGATTACAACAACAAAATAATCTTCTAAAACATCTTGGGCCAGTCTACTACGCGTCGTGAACGGCTTCCTTTTCTTCCGATACAAGTCGCACGTACCCTGACATGACACTGACGGGTGAGAGCTTCCTTTGTGTGATATTGATAATTAATTATATTATTAGGCTCATACAGGCTTGCTGTTGTATACCTTATTAAATGAAAATTTATTCATGATAATGAAGAAGTGTTATTCCATCATGTATTTATTTGAAGGACAAATGTTTGATGTTATTTAATAATATTATTAATCGTGAATGATGGTAAATAGGCCTAGCTAGGGCTACTAGCCTAGTACTAGCCTGGTCTGAATGTCGTGCAGTTTGCACAATTTGCAAATTAATTGTACAAGTTCTTCTTTGCTTGGACAATTTGCACACTCTGCAAGTATTTCTTTGCACAATTTGTTAAAAAACAAGCTGTTGCACAGTTGTTATAAATTACATGAACAATTTGCAAACTGTTCAGGCCGTGTAGGCCTAGGGGCCTAGGCCGAATAGCTCGTGCACATTTTAATCGATATGTATATTTTGATACTACTTGGGGCCTGGTTTGGTAGGGCCTAGGCCTATTCTATTTATTCTTCTGTTGAGAGTACTGACAATAGGTTAGTACTAGCCTAGTTAGTATGTAGGTATTTTAGTAGAGTAGCTTAAGCTAGTGGCTGCATGACAGGTGCCGTTTGAATGAATAATATACAGTACTGTATAAAATCGGGGTCATGTGGGTATTATCTGGATTGGATATGCGTGGGGTGGGTAGGTGGGGTGCAGGTCAACTCGGCCACAAGTCAACTCGGTCACAGTCAACTCGGCCACAAGTCAACTCGGCCACAAGTCAACTCGGCCACAAGTCAACTCGGCCACAAAAAGTTCGGCTACAGCCAACTCGGCCACAAGTCAACTCGGCCACAAATCAACTCGGCCACAAGTCAACTCGGCCACAAGT
>NW_022739786.1:3139-4591 GCF_011630105.1 Anneissia japonica
CCGAGTTGACTGTAGCCAAACTTTTTGTGGCCGAGTTGACTTGTGGCCGAGTTGACTTGTGGCCGAGTTGACTTGTGGCCGAGTTGACTGTGGCCGAGTTGACTTGTGGCCGAGTTGGATCGAATTCGGTAGGTAAGGTGATGCTTAGGACGTTTTCGGGGGTCTTATTTTTTTCACTTTGAATAATGAGGCCCTACTACAGTCTAATATAGTCATTTATTATGATTATTAATAGGCTTTCTTGTCTTTCTTATAATTCTGTAGTTATAACGATCATTGTTGTGTGCCAATATACTGGCTTACTTTTTTTGCATGAAGTAGAAAAGGTAGCCTTGTTAATCTACATGATAAACAGTACTTTTCAGACAACTTTTGTTTTTTTATTAATGCACAAGCTTCGACAACACAGTGGTCTTCATCAGGCAGGGGTTTAGCCAGAAAAACGAAATAGGCTGTCAAAAATGGAAGCGAGTGGGAGTGGCACTGAGCCAATTGGTGGGCCACGCCATCTTTGGGAATCCCCACTGAACACTGGTACGAAAACAATGTACATTCAATCTGTAAATGTTTTTATCAAACGTAAATATGATTTAACTTCACTTTAATGCAACATTTTGATAGATTTGAAGAATATAAAGAATTTACTGAAGGTAGACCAGGCCCAATTAGGCTAGGCCGAGCTGATTATGACAAGCTGTCCAAGCCGTCACGGTTAAAGTGGCCGTCCTAAATAATTGTAGGCCGTCCAAAAGACGGCCGGACTCGCTGGCTAAGCCTATGTAATCAGGTGAATTTTGATCCTATTTATACATTTAATCTTTCTTTATACTGTAGGCACTTTCAGTACTAAAGTACTGATTTTCAAAGTGGTACAGTGACAAGAAACATATACAATAGAAATAAAGACAATAAAATAAAATAAAATTTGAAAATTATTTTAAATGATTTTAGAATGAAAAATTCGACACCTCTTTAAAATAAATGTTTAATTTGTGTGGTAGTTCATTCCAGCTTTTGGATGATCGATATTCAAAAGTTCTTTTTCCCTGTCCAATATCATACATTGGCAGGACCAGGTTGTTATGGGTTTGGCTATGTGTGCCTTTAGAATTTGTAGTATTGTTAAAGGTAAATTTTGAAGACAAATATTGAGGGGCATATCATTTTAAGCATTTGAAAGTCATAAGAAATACAGTAATTTTTCATTCAAAATCACATTAAGTCTATTCCATCCAAGGGCATTTAAAATATTATCAACAGAAAGTAAAATTCTACCTAATCTATTCATAAGAACAGTTAAAATTTTGAACATTACAATTAGACCAGACACAACAACAATAATCAAAAAAAGAGGAAAAATTAAAGCATTTGCTAACATTTTAAGCGTATAAGAAGGAAGAAAATATTTAGTACGTCGGATGACACCAATACGCTTTGAAACATTGGATGAAA
>NW_022739787.1:0-1930 GCF_011630105.1 Anneissia japonica
GGATAATATCTGGAGAGGAGAGTGGGGAAAAGCAAGACCGATCTTTGGAGACAAAGAAGGTATTATGGATCTGTTGGAAGCCAAAAGAAGACCTATTAACCTTTCAAGGAAACTTCAGTATGTTTCATGACGTTCCTCAACCGCTTACAAAGAGGATTTGTTTGAGCAAAATTAATGCAGTGTATGATCCATTGGGTCTATTGACGCCAGTGACTGTGAGAGCCAAGATTCTACTAAGGAAGTTATGGGGTGAAGGTCTTGCGTGAGATGAGCCAATTGAAGATGAATATCAACGAGAGTGGTTTAAATTGTTTAATGACCTGAAAGACAGTGCAGGAATAATGTTTAAACGGTGTGTCAAGCCAGTGGCAGCTAAGCCAGGAGCGGACCCCACACTAGTGATGTTCTCTGATGCATCAGAGAAAGCTATGGGAGCTGTTGCATACATAAGGTACGAAGTGCAAGATGGAAGATATGAGTCCCATTTGATGGCTTCCAAAAGTAGAGTTGCGCCGATAGAAATTACAAGCATTGTTCGACTAGAATTAAGTGCAGCAGTCTTGAGCAAACGGTTGGCGAAAACCATAATGGAGGAAACCAACATTTGCTTTCAAAGAGTATTTTATATCGTAGACAGCATGATTGTCCGTGCAATGATCCAGAAACAGAGTTATGGATTTAAAACCTTCGCGGCAACGCGCATCGGTGAAATCCAAAGACACACAGACCCCCAAGATTGGTTTTGGATTGCAGGAGAAGATAATGTGGCGGACATTATATCAAGAGGTACTGATCCTAGTGAGTTAAAGGAGATGAAAGCATGGCAATGTGGCCCAGAGTTTTTAAAATGGTCCGTAGAGGAGTGGCCAACGTCTCAGAGTTGTGGAAGTCAGGAACTCCCAGAAAGAGTTAAAGTAGTGCTGGCTGCCGATGTTGAACCAGTGGTCACACTGACAAGTCTTTTTGAATCCAAAGAAAGTTGGTGATTGTCACAAACTCATGAGAGTGACTGCCAGAGTTGTAAAGGCATGCAGTAGAAGAAGCTTGAAAGCGTTGGTGGAAGACCTGTCAGTAGAGGATTTGAAGAAAGCAGAGTGTTTGTGGGTTAAGGAGCTTCAAAAGCCCATGTTGACACTACTAAGAGAAAACAAGTCAGAATTTGACAAAAAGTATGCCACATTGGGCCCCAGACTGAGAGAAGACGAGGTTATAGTAGTAGGCGATAGAATCAAGAACCACGTACATTTTAGTTACAATCATGAAACTGTACAGTTGTTGCCATGTGATCATCCTGTTACCAGATTAATAGTTGAAAACGTACACGCTAAAGGACATACAGGGATATCAGCAACAGTTGCGAAAGTAAGATCACACTACTGGGTGATTAGATTGAGGCAACTAGTGAAGCGCGTAAAGCATGATTGCATCCCATGTAGGAGATTTGAGAAGGAAGCGGCGGGGCAGCAAATGGCGACCGTCCCCATCCACAGGTTGAAGCCATCTCCACCATGGGCTTACATCGGGATCGATTTATTTGGGCCATTTGTGGTTAGAGGAGAAGTGCAAAAGAGAACCAGAGGCAAAGCCTATGGAGTCATTATTAATTGTCTCGTCACACGAGCAATTCATTTGGATATAGCATCAGACTACAGCACAGAAGCATTCTTACAAGTGTTCCGCAGGTTTGTGTCGGTAAGAGGATATCCTAAAAAAGTTTATACCGATTGTGGTACGCAGCTCAGTGCTGCTGACAAAGCTTTGAAGGGCTTCAGGGGCGAGCAGGGAGTCAAATGGAAATTTACAACGCCCAACGCACCTTGGCAAAATGGTGTGACCGAGAATTTGTTGAGAGGGGTAAAGAAATTTCTGTTCCATACTATAGGGGAACAAGTCTTATCTATGACGGAACTACAGACAGTGATGTTTGAGA
>NW_022739788.1:0-633 GCF_011630105.1 Anneissia japonica
TGAGTCAAAATGTAATTTTTTTTTGTTAGGCACGGTGAGATAGCCTGAAACAAAGACTATTCCAATGAAAGTTTGGAGTTTTTCGGAAAAGTACTCGAAATATGGCGGAAAGTCAAAAATCTGCACTAAGTGCTCAACTCGGCGAGATAAGCACTTTTGTGCAAAAAGTGACAATGTTAAAAAGTTGAGTCAAAATGTAATTTTTTTTGTTAGGCACGGTGAGATAGCCTGTAACAAACACTATTCCATTAAAAGTTTAAAGTTTTTCGGAAAAGTATTTGAAATATGGCGGAAAGTCAAAAATTTGCACTAAGTGCTCAACTCGGCGAGATAAGCACTTTTGTGCAAAAAGTGACAATGTCAAAAAATTGAGTGTCAAAATGTAATTTTTTTTTGTTAGGCATGGTGAGATAGCCTGAAAAAAAGACTATTCCATTGAAAGTTTGAAGTTTTTCGGAAAAGTACTCGAAATATGGCGGAAAGTCAAAAATTTGCACTGTGCTTAACTCGGCTAGATAAGCACTTTTGTGCAAAAAGTGACAGTGGTTAAAAGTTGACTTAAAATGTATTTTTTTTTTGTTAGGGAAAGTGAGATAGCGTGAAACTAACACTATTCCATTGAAAGTTTGAAGT
>NW_022739789.1:0-1774 GCF_011630105.1 Anneissia japonica
ATATATATATATAGGCCTATATATAAGAACACAGAACGAACGTTACTCCGAATAAAGAGAGAGAATAAGAACACATTTTACAAGAAAATTCAGGTTGAAATTGTTTAAAAAGATAAGAACAAATTAAGAACAAATTGAAGCTGAATTAAAATATCAAATAGTTTTTAGTTGAAAAAAAAAATTGAGCCTGAAATCGGCCAAAAAATTAGAATACTGAGACTGGGCAAAAAATTACTAGTTCTTAATTTTTTAAAGTGTATTATTGAATGCCATGGTTAGCAATATTACCGTATTATAAGTGTATGTTAAGTTGCAAGATCAAAATCATGGAAAACATGAATAGGCACTGTGACTCCAGTGGAAAGCGCAAACGTTATCACCGGCTACAACTCCACTCAAGAAAGATTACTTTGTTGAGTGAGGTGGATAATACTCAGCTGTGCACTTTAAATTTCTGGGTTGTTTGAGTGAAATAAAATCCATATGTTCAACGTTGATTAGTTGTTTGTAAAATGAAACTGACTAATGTAGTTACCTATTATTTTTTTCTTGGTTTTTCTGAAATTAACCATGTTGGCCATTTTCAGCCTTCTTTTCGTAGGATAAAAATTGATTGCTTTATTATGTGCTCACGTTACTTACATCTTGACACACTTATTTGTACATAATTCAGGTAGACATCCACTTTCAGTTTTTGATGAAAATCAATTACCAATCACTGTATTTTACCCTTGGCCTTCTCACAAAAATCCCAAAAATATAACAACGTCAGCGTGTAACTCTCAGTTTCATTATATTTTTAATTATAAGGAATCCCTTAGTATACAAATTTGGACAAAAATACACTCTTTGTGTAATCGAGCATAATTAATTGTTTGGGCACTGACCTCAGGACATAGGCCTTTGATTAGCATGGGTACCGGTACGTTTCTGCTGGTAAATACCATTCATTTACACTTCGGTAGCGATTGTTCTAATTGACTTACTATAATATTTCGCCGTAAATCTTAATTTTGATATTCATTATTTAGGGTAATAACCACCAGCAAGAGAATCTGAGACGGCATCTAAGACCTGGGAGAAATAACATCATCGTCAACTTGTTCGGTTATTTTTGCAAGGCCAAAGCACGCGAGTCCTTGGGAAACTTGACACGTTCAATTCCCGATAGGCGCCTTGGTTTTGTCTATCCATCTTGGCTTACCAGTTTTTTACAGAAATAGTGTTAGTACAGAAATAGTGTATTTTATATACTGTTCCAGGCTCACGCAATTGCCATGGACCATAAACTATACTCATAACCATTCCGTGCCTTACGCCACACATCATTACCGTAGTATACCTACGTAATGTGATAGCACCAATTAAAGTAGACAAAGTCTACCTTGGGCAAATGGATGTCTGATATAATAAATGATCGTTGTAATAAAACAATAAATCAATGCAAATATCTCGATAACGTCTTAATAATAAAATAATGTGAATGCAACAATAATATTCATTATAATTATTCTATGGATTTTTATTAGAATACAATAGTAAAGATAAATGGTTATATACTGTATGTATAGGCCTACATAAATATATATAATATAAAACACATCATATAGGGGCCTATATTACATTTACAATAGTGTATTATGATAGGCCTATGATACATGCATTTTGAACTTTAAAAGAGAGGCCCTGCGAATGTGAATAAAGGTTGCATTAACCAGATTCGAACCAGAGACCTTATGATATACACATATACAGTATATATATATATATATAT
>NW_022739790.1:0-1037 GCF_011630105.1 Anneissia japonica
TCTAGCGGGAAATTATCCTTGTATCTTGATGACAACTATATCACCAATATTTACCAACTACCATCAGAATAACGGCTCATTTTTTCTGACTGGGCTGAAGCTTATAAACTGCACCTGCTGTTTAAGGTTAGATAACACTCAACTTTCTTTTCTCATCCTCCTTCATTTGACCCGTGCTTTGTGTCCAGTTACACCAAGGACTTTTAACTGTTACCAGGATAGGAAGCTTGAGGGTTTAAGCCGTCTGACTTGAATTAGCCTTAGGTTTGGTATTGTTATGCTAATGAGCCAAATAAACACAATCTGCACATGCTCAGAAAAGCAAAACTTTCCTTTGCCACACTGCGCCCCGCACTGAGTATCGGCTAGGCGTACAGCTAAGCCTGGCAAAGATTACGGTACGGTAAAACAAAGAAAAGGCGTAATTAAAATTTTAAAAAATGGCGTTTGTGAGCAATACGTTTAATTTTATGTAGGTAATAGTAAGTATATGAATAATTTTAATGCAATAGTTAGTTGATAACTTCATTCTAATTTGTTTTAGGTCTTTTATCTGCATTTTCATAAGCGGTTAGACATGAACTAGGCCGGGACTAGGCTCACCTAATCACATCAATTTATAATCAAATTTGTAGACATACTTGCCTTATATCTTAACTTTGGTGATTTTATTGATAGATTAGTTTGTTTTTAAGTGTGTAAGTATGATTGATTTGTATGCCAAGTGAAATTAGTACCCTTATTTTGCTTTGTTTTACCGTACCGTAATTCTCGGCTAGGCCTAGCTGTACGCCTAGCCGATACGCAGTGTGGCTAAGGAAAGTTTTGGTTTTCTGAGCATGTGCAGATTGCGCTTGATTGCCTCATTAGCATAACATTACCATACATAAATGGCTTTAACCAGCCATCTTCCTATCCTGGTAACAGTTAAAAGTCCTTGGTTACACATTATCTATCATAACATCTATCGAACATTTCCAGTCGTTTCATAAGGTCTGGGCTTTGCTCCATTATCTTAAGTAGCAAATCTTAATCAA
>NW_022739791.1:0-666 GCF_011630105.1 Anneissia japonica
GGAATCTCATAAATGTCTTGTCATATCCATGATCGGTAATTTGGAGCACATGTGGTTCAACTTCTATCCAAATATATTCATCGCGAAAAGAAAGTGAAATCTGAATATATTTGGATAGAAGTTGAACCACACTGTGCTCCAAATTACGAGATAATGGATATGACAAGACATTGATGAGATTCCGGAACCGTAAGAATTTGCAATAAACACGCGATTAAAAGCTTACAAGGTTGCTTCAAATGTACGGACTGGTCAGAGTTAACTGTTGCTGACGATATTGAACTTTCTGTAAATATTATTAACGATTATATTTGTTTCTGCAACATTAAATTGCTTTAAATAATTAATTATATTAAGATGTGTAGCAATGAAACACACTGGATAACTAGGAAATTGAAGTGTATATTAACAACCGATTCTGCAATTAGTTAGTACATACGTAATTGTTAACTTGTGAGAAGTAATGCAATTGACTTTCTGTTAACTTTAGTCATTGATCATTAATAATCTCCGTTAGCAAGTAACCACTTCCTAACCTTCTCTGTAGTAACGGATAGGTATACCCAATAATGGATTTTTAGTGTTTGAAACGAATCTTATTATTAATTAAATAAAACACTTGTATGAAATTAAAATATAGTGTTAACAAGCTTATAAATACTGCTT
>NW_022739792.1:0-515 GCF_011630105.1 Anneissia japonica
TAACAACATTCATACAAACAGTATACAGTTCCAATCTGATAGGACTACAGTACTTTCAATTGATTACTGTTCCTATCCATGGCCTATAATATGGCCTGAATTGCCACCAGATCCTTATCCCTCATGTAGTGACAAGGCTTCATCCTGATTTGCAATAGCAGCCTCAAGTATTTCCAACACTCAATATTTCACATCTTACTAATTTCTCAATGGTTTTTGCTGTATTAAAAGTACTTAATATATTATTGTCTTTTTACAAAAAAAATACATGGGAGAACATGACTTCGACCAGGAAGCACTTCTTTAATTCTTGACTTCAACTTGCTTTGGCTGTGGTTCATCAACTTCCATTCACTTGATTCTGTGGTCTGTGAAAATTAATTAAACAAACTAATTCAAAGAGCTTATCAATGCTACTGTGATGGTTTTAATGATCAAATATGTATTTATATTGTTTCTTTTTAATCAAAGGTTGTTTTCCAAAAAAAAGAAAAATAAGTAGTATCAGTATAATA
>NW_022739793.1:0-1036 GCF_011630105.1 Anneissia japonica
ACGTTGCGACCTTGAGGGGACGCAATTCCGGAGGAGGAGCAACGACGGCGTTACGCCTTTCCGTCTAGGCGATCGCTCAGACGGATCGGCCTGCAAATTCCCCCCGGGTCCGGATGCGTGCGGAGGACTTAGCTCTCACTGACGATCTGGTGCATTCCCGCAAGCCAGATCAGCGTTACCATTCCACGGTAACACTGTCCCCAAAATCTCAGCTAGCTGCTCCTCACTACGTCGTAACGGTCACCCACAGCAACGAGATATAATGCGAAAGGTACCTGACTCGGCCGTTGAGCTTGCAGCCGCAGTAGTCATGAGCAAAAATAGTTTCTCCGTCCCGCGTTCGGGCCCTTTCGGAGTCCGCTCGCTGGTAACTTGGGTATATATTCGGACAGGGTTGGGTGGGTCTCTCACTTCCGGTCGGGTCTTTCCATTTCCGCTCTTCAGACGAAAGCTTACGGCGATTTATTTTTTTGGGGAGGCCTACGGTTATTAGTCCCTGGAGAGCGACGATCCCTTTCCGCTTCGTAGTGGTGTGTGCAATCTCTCATCTTCCACCTGTGAGTTGATCGGCGGATGGAGGAGGTACCCCACTTGGCAGCGACGAAATTCCCTAAATCCGCAACAAGTAGATTAATTTCTCCTGAACCATCACGACTAGGCAACGAAAGGGTGGGCTCTGGAGAGACGAAATCTTGGCCCATCACGATTAGGCAACGAAAGAGTGGGTGCGGATTCGGTTGGGTCTCCATCGTCCCATCATTCTGGATCCCACTCGCGGTTTTACGCGAGAACTTGGGCAATTACTCGGACAGGGTCCCCTCGCTCTCTTGCGTGAGAGCTTGGGCATATATCGGACAGGGTCCCCTCGCTCTCTTGCGTGAGAGCTTGGGCATATATCGGACAGGGTCCCCTCGCTCTTTTGCGTGAGAGCTTGGGCATATTACTCGGACAGGGTCCCCTCGCTCTTTTGCGTGAGAGCTTGGGCATATATCGGACAGGGTCCCCTCGCACTTTTGCGTGAGAGCTTGGGCAATTA
>NW_022739794.1:0-242 GCF_011630105.1 Anneissia japonica
GAAATAACACTCAACGAATTGCAGTCATTAATTGGGAAGTTTTGGAAATTTGCGACCTGTGTTATAAAACCTGGTCGTGCCTTTTTGTGTAGGTTATACCGCCTCATTGCAGGAAAGACATCCCCATTCAGTCGTGTAAAACTCACACAGGGTACAAAAGACGACCTTAAGACCTGGCTTCATTTTTTGTTCCAATACAACGGAACAACCCTCATAAAAATGCCCAATAGATTAGACTCGGA
>NW_022739794.1:318-526 GCF_011630105.1 Anneissia japonica
GCCATCTTTATGGAAATCCTTTGACATCATGATTCTTGAGTTGTATCCTATATTTATCATGCTCTCAATATTTGCAAAACAGTTAGCAAACCTCAAGTAATGACAGTGTTATGCATATCGTTCGCCCCATAGTGCTTGTTCCGCTCACGTCTAGACATATACCAGGAAAAAAGAACATTTTGTGTGATGTACTGTCTCGGTTTCAGGT
>NW_022739795.1:0-1498 GCF_011630105.1 Anneissia japonica
TGAATGTGTGTTGAATAATAATACACTGTATACAACGATATCCCCTGCTATTGGATCATGATTTTTCCTAAATTTTCAGCAGCTTTAATTAATGGATGTCGACTTACTAAAATGTCAAATAATTATATCTTCCTTGTAAGGTGTACATCACCCTGAAACTAAAAATAAAGCACAAACTTTCTTTTACTTTTAGTACTGTACTAACCAAATCGAGCCTCTGCTATCAAATGAATTCCTTGGCATACAACTGCTGTAGCTTTATATACGGCGATGTATGCAAAATAGGCTCAAGATTGGACTTCACCCATCACCTTCATTTTCATTGGTCGTTCAATTTCTAATTTTCCACCAAAAGCTTTTTTCCCTCAAAATCTATGCGACCGATAGGTAAGCACTCACTGTGCTGCAATTGTTTGTGTACGAACTCGTATAGTGTAGCACTATAGCAGGTGTAGGCGGATCGATTTAGGCTAAGCCAAAATTTGTTCAGGCTGGACCAATATTATCAAAGGAGGACTGATTTTGGCCGGCCAAAATCAGTCCCCCGGACAAATTTTAGCTGCTAAAATCGGTCCCCCGGACCAATTTTAGCTCGGACCAATTTTGGCGTGACAGGCCTAAATATTTTTTTTTAAAATTCTCGTTTTGCTATCTTTCTATTAACAACATTTTATCTTTCTACTAACATATTCTTTCTTCTATTTACGGTGATATTCATGATTGAAACATGATCTTATGATTGAAACAATGGAATTTAGTATGTGCTTCATGCTATTCTTTTTGTTGCGTTTTCATATATTATACTTTAACAATTTAGTTAAAACAAAAATCATTACAATATTTAATCTGATCGTAACAGACAAAAAAAAGTATGCGAAACTAATCTATTGAATATACTTGTAATTGAGTAACAATAATAAACTTTAATACTAATAAAAATAATTGTTAATAAACTAATTTTACAGTAATTTAAACGAGTTGGCTGGTTTTTCCTGATAAAAAGTTTGATTTTTATAAATAATATCATATAAAAAAAAAATTAAAAAAATACCGTACTATTAGGTAAATACCAAATTTTTAGTATTCATTTTATTTGCTGTATTCGTTATGTAGTAGGAAGCATAGGATAGATAAAAAAAAAACGAAAATAAAAACCGTCCGAAAAAAACCCAAAAAACAAACAAACAAACAATGAAACAAACTAAAAATATACTAATACCATAATATTAATTGAAATTTAGTTATAGCATTCATTTTATATGCTTTTAAGTAGCCTATGTTGTTACTTAGTAGAAAGGCAACAAAACATAAATTTAAAAAATGTATAATAAACCAATTGAAGAACATACAATGATAATTAGGTCTAGTTATATTAAATTTGGCGTTTTCGCAACTCCATTGGCGCTCCATATATTTGTTGAAAACAAACCGTCACCGAAATGAAGCGCGACCGAAATGAGGCGCGACCGAAATGAAGCACGAGCGAAATGACCTGTAT
>NW_022739796.1:0-671 GCF_011630105.1 Anneissia japonica
AAAATACCAATAACTTGAATTTCAATTTTTGCTACAACTTGGCCATTTTGCCACAACATGCCTCATTTGTGCAGTGTCAGAATCGTGGTTCATGTCCAACAGATCTACTAACTTTTATCAAATAAATGGCTATACCTTGTTCTCTAAACATCGAGACAATCGCATAGGAGAAGGGGTAGCCCTGTATGTGAATCAAGATATTAATGCTAGAACTTTAAATGTACCAAACAATGACAATGATCTGGAAACTTTATGAATTCAAATAAGACCACGCAGGCTCCCACGTTCGATTACTTCAATCATTGTAGGTGCTGTATATTTTCCCAACCCACACCTACAACTACATATGCTTAACCATATTCAAGATACTCTTGATTCCTTGCGTAGCAGATACATGAATTTTGGAATATGCATCATAGGAGATTTTAACAGAGTAGATGTTACTCAGTTATGCAAGGATAACGATCTGATTCAAATAGTAGATCTCCCAACAAGAGGCAATGCTATATTAGACAAGATTTTAATGAGCTTAGATAAGCTGTATACACGTCCGACTATACTGCCGTGATTTGGAAAAAGGCATTAACTCCAAAATCCTAGTTTTCCGTTATTGAGCAAAACGCGTTTGTCGTTAGCATTTTGTACTGGAAATGAATTCTAGTAATTTTTTT
>NW_022739797.1:0-692 GCF_011630105.1 Anneissia japonica
TGTTTTAATTAGTAGTTTATTGGCCTCATAGTCAGAAACTGAATCTTTCTTACGTGTGTTGTTATCAGCTATTTTTATAAGAATAACATTAAGCTGTCTTTGTTTCCAAATGAATTATGAAGGCAAAAGTTTAGTACTTACTGCTTTTCGATAATTTAGAAACTTCTGTAAAATAAGTAAAAATACAATGTTATGCATAATAAGATGAGGCGAGAGGAGAAATGAATAATAAACCGAGGACTGTAGCAAATAGAGATGGTTACAGCCACCCCCCCCCCCCTCCTCCCCCTCCAATTTCTATTCACTTTTGGGACCTGAGAATGTGAGCTGGTCTGGAGTTCGGGTTAAAACCGAAGATTGTAATTGTTAGTACTTTTGGGGAAAAAAATGGCTCAAAAGGAATTAGAGGGTGTCGAATTGGAGAGCGAACAGAACTTCGGCTGCATTATATACAGTGAAACATTTTTGTAAAACAGGATTGAGTATCATTCTGTATAATTGTTTCAGAAGCTAATATATGCAATTGATTGTAGAACTTACTGTTTTTCTGTTGTTTGGGAATATCTGCAAATAGAAAGATAAAAACAAATAATAGCATATCAACAAGAATGTGTTGGAACAATTTAAATAAAAAATTGCATTTATCAATGTATCAAGGATAAACAAAATTAAATTATATATATATATATATA
>NW_022739798.1:0-1254 GCF_011630105.1 Anneissia japonica
AGTTTATAGGTTAAATTATTTAGATTTAATATCTTTAGTCTGTCAATATACTCTGAACCTTTCATTTTATCCTTGGCGATGCACGAACTTGTGTCAAAACACAAGTGCAGTAAGTTTTCAGTAAGATTTTAAATTACCAACACTTATCAAAACGATTATTCACGATTCGTACCTTATTATTAGTGGCATTAATGAAGCAAATGTAAAAGAACTGTGCCATGGCTAATGACGCGGCCAGGTTAATATGGATGATGTTGCGTCTAGCTCGCCATACTCTATAACGTATCAAAAATATGGAATTACATAATAATCGTGCTTAAAATCGTAATAAAGAAAGTGTGGTGATTTCCATGACTATGTTTTTATATCGTTGGATCGTCAATCATAATCATTATTGTTAACCATCAATAGGCCTAAAAATACCATTATCATTTTGTCATCATCTTTTTTATTGTTATATCAATATTCATTATTATTATTATTATTATTATTATTATTAGAATCAGCATCATTGTCATCATCATCATCATCATCATCATCATCATCATCATCATCATCATCATCGTCAAATCAATCATCATCATATTCATCATCCCAATCACTGCCATATTCTTTATAAACATACTTATCATCATATTCATCATCATCATCGTTGTACCACCACACCCCAGCACAATAAATATTATTTAAAACTTTTCCTAAAAACTAAGTTTTCGCTATTACTATTGCCGAGATTAACTAATGTTATCATCAAATGTCATCAGTTCCACAAATTCATCCAAATACCATATACAGTACTGTAGAAAAAAAGCTTACTTGAGCCTCACGTAAGTGAAAATTGTCAGTAGAAGACAGATGATCGAGAGTGACGTCAGCAGGTACGTTAGAATTTCCAATGCTAAAGCATTCTGAACTGAAAGTACCTATATAGATATATAAAAACACGGGGTAAATATATTTATTGTATTTATTCATCAATCTATCCATTTATCAATCTATGAATTTTCATACTTTGAGTAAAAAGCATACGGTACCGGTACGCCTTTAGAGAGTGGGCATTGACAGCGTATTCAGTGTACTCTTTCAGGGAGCGAGAGGGTAACAGAAAGGATTAACAGTATTTCGTACATTTTTTTTTTGTAAAAATGATGAAAATAATAGATGACTCCCTAAGTGATAATATAATAAATATTGTAGGTCTACACCAATCACAACACACACACAGAATTCGATCCAGAAAAATTTATAAGTTCG
>NW_022739799.1:0-833 GCF_011630105.1 Anneissia japonica
ACACCATATTTACTATTCGTCTGCCTGAAAATGTTACTGAATATATTTATCTTCAAGTACTTACCCGAGGTTGCTATTATCAGATTAATCTGCATCCTCAGAGCTGCTGCTGCTGCTCATTGTCGATTGCTCCCCTGCATGCAAAACACATAATTAAAAAACATAAATACATTCGACTACCAATTACAGTGATAATGGAATTACTTGTTAAAGCTGATGTACATATTCTACAGAATAAATGTGATTATAAAGTAATTCCTCCATGATTGATAATACGTACCTTTTTTCCTTTTCGAAGATGCATCATCCCTTTTATCCAATCCACCTAAGAAAAAAAATTGGCTTTAAAATTAAGCGAATCTCAATCGTTCCTTTTGTGTATTTTATTTTGGGTAATTGTTATGATGATAATATGAATGATAATAATGATGACGATGACGATGATAATAATCGATATCCCGTGGGGGGCGTTGGTATTACAGGGGCTTAAATGGCTTTTAATTAACGTCAGCTTCGTATATCATGACAAATTATGCTTTAGAATTATCTATGCTATTTTAATTTTTTAAATGTTTATTTAAGATTTTTTTCAAATATAAACGGTACATTCTCGACTATCTTAAAAATGTGGACCTTGCGCGGTTTAAGGGGGGGGGGTGGGTGCGTACGTACCCATCACACTTCCTACGGGCCTGTGATAATGACGACTATGATGATAATAATATTGATAATATCGTGAATACCTTTCATCTTTCCAGAAGATGCAGTCAACATATCTGAATGTATCAGCAGTGTATTAGAATTCAACTAATTCAGTGTGGAGATGAGCCCGG
>NW_022739800.1:0-826 GCF_011630105.1 Anneissia japonica
TAACAAATTATCATGAATAAATGCAAGAAGACGCTGATATAAGTCCTCAGGCCGTTCATTATCTTGAAGGTGGATGTCCACAAAATCAATAAAATGTCCACCGGTGGACCGAAAACCCTGCTAAAGCAAGAAGACGTGGATGGAGCAGCAGAGGGCTAAGGGACTATCTGTTCATGGACCGTTGTAATTTATTACACTTAAAATAAAATTTTTAATCACAAAATTTCAACCAATTACAGTACCTCAAAATATACTTTTTACTTTTAAAGATGCGAAACTCTAACTCATTTATGGACATAAAAAATAAATTTGTGTTAGTTTAGACATCGGCAGAAAGTGAAAGTTAGCATGTTTCTGGTAGTACTTTTATTAAATTCGGGGAAAAGCTAGGGAACGTTAGGGTTAAGTTACGGGTTAGTTGGTGTAGTTTCGTTGCGGGTCGACAATAACAATAATAAGACCTGCTAATTATGTTAAAGAACTCTCTGATTTATTCTAAAACTCCCACTATGAAACCAACCACGATCTTACATTGATAGTCGCCATGTCTGATCTCCCTGACCTCTATATCTCATAACTATAGATGGCGCTATACTATATTTGAGATACTACATACTTCTCCCTTTGTACACATCTAGTACTTCTCCCTTTGTTTAATCAAAAGATCCCTAAACATCTTTAAAGCAAATTAAATTTTAAACAACATAAACTTTAAACATTTAACTCTTAACTCCTGATTCAAACAAATCTTTAAGACTCTTCTAAGACTTCTCAATAGTCTCTACACAAAATTATTAAAACGACTTGGGCGCTTCACTACGCGACC
>NW_022739801.1:0-571 GCF_011630105.1 Anneissia japonica
TGTGTTTCAGTTGACCCATGCATTGCATAAGGTGAATAGTTTACATTAATTTTTAGCCCTAAAATTATTCTTTTTGATAAAATGTAACAATACATACTTCAATACTAAATCGAAACAGTGCTCCCCCAAAGTTATCGAAATGGATTATCATTAATTATATTATTTTATTCATTATCTATTTATGATAAAACAATATTCTACATTTGATAAAACGTAATAATACATATATCCATATACAAAAACTAAATAATGCTCTAAAGTTAACGGAGCAGATCATTGTTATTTACATTACTTTATTCATTATCTAATCATAAATTAAAAACAATACTGTGCATTATTTTGATAACACGTAATAATATAATATTGCCATATTAAACGAAACAATGCTCCATCATTAACGGAGCAGACCATTGTTATTCATTTTATTTTATTCATTATCTATTTATTAAAAAAACAATACTGTGTATTTGATACCGTAATACATAAGCCTAGTTTCATAAATACACAAATAAACATAATAAGAAACTTACCCCCGACGACAAGTAAACTGGAGTAAACACAAAACCAAGTA
>NW_022739802.1:0-569 GCF_011630105.1 Anneissia japonica
TAAGAATGTATGGAGTTTTTTCTTTTACTATCTGGCAAGCTGACTGAGCAAATACTCACAAAATTAAAATTAAAACGATAGAAGAAACAAGTAAATAAATTGAAATACGTCCCAAAAATATTTAATAAATCAGTGCAAAAACCGAGTATTAAATAAATTGAAATAATTGAGTATATAAACTGAAATACATCCTAAATAACAGTACCAAGAAGGAATAAGTTAATTGAAATATACTGCAATTAACGCACTACATTCACTGAGAGACGCGCTTGGCGTTCCATAGAAATGACCGGCGGCTCAACTTGTCGGCGGCTCAACCGGTCATAATCCTATAATACATTCTCCAAGTATTGAAATGCACGCCATCGTGTCGGGATTCAATATTTCGACATTAATTATGTCATCATAATGATGTCATATTTTATATATTATGACATAATTAATGTTGAAACATTGAATCCTTACATGATGGCGTGCATTTCGATACTTGGAGTATGTATTATACTATCTTATCTGAGATTAATCAGCTTATTAATTGCTTATTTAAATTATGTTATGTTATATAATAA
>NW_022739803.1:0-695 GCF_011630105.1 Anneissia japonica
TATATATATATATATACATATAGCCTATATAGGCCTATATATATATATATCTTTCTTTGATGATTTATATATATATATGTACATATAATATACATATATATATATTCTTATCTGGACCTCCGGTTTATAGTATAATACATACTCCAAGTATCGAAATGCACGCCATCGTGTCGGAATTAAATATTTCGACATTAATTATGCCATCATCATTATTCATGATGATTACATAATTAATGTCGAAATATTGAATCCCGACACGATGGCGTGCATTTCGATACTTGGAGCATGCTTGCTGAGTTGTATTATACTATCGTAATTGTTCCGCTTCGCTCATGTTGTAAAAATGCCTATATATCAGCCTTTAGAGTCTTTAGAAGCAAATATTTGTCAGAAAAGAGATTTGCAAACCCGTTTGCCATTCGTTTTGTGCTAGGGTTGTTCATGGCATGACATCTTAATGGACTAGTTCAAGATATTCACAATGTTTATTTTCTCACGAAGGAAGTGGTGTACATTTAAAAGGATTATCTTATTTTTAGTGATTCTATGTAATTTTCAACTTATTACTTGGTTGAGTTCAAAAGAAACTATTCTTAGGAATGGACAGCTAAAAGCCCTTTTTTCAAGTGTAAGGAACTTTCTCGACAATAATGTCCACATGCCTACCGCACAACCGAATTGTAGTGTTCAGAATT
>NW_022739804.1:0-730 GCF_011630105.1 Anneissia japonica
ACCAAAGAGTTACGAACACCAACAATATTCTATCGGTGAACCGATTATCTCAAGTATTGTATTTGTAGAGCCATATTCATCGTTGTGGGCGACTCAGAATTGTCTATTTTCCAGCGGGGTATGAATGTTTTTAATACAACGCATGTTGAAAGTGAACTTTCCGCCGGGTAGGCAATGGTTAAACCTTACATTTTTGGGAATCCCCACCATATTGGTATAAAAACAATGTACATTCAATCAATAAAGGTTGTTTTTATCAAACGTAAATATGACTTAGCTTTAGTTTAATGTAACATTCGATAGATTTGAAGAATATAAAGAATTTGCTAAAAAAGACCAGGCCCAATTAGGCTAGGCCGAGCTGATTAGGCCAAGCCGTCAGGGTAAAAGTGGCCGTCCTGAATAATTGTTGGCCATCCAAAAGACGGCCGGACAGCTCGCCGGCTAAGCATATGTTATATTATAACCTTATCAGAGAGGCAGCTGTTTTGACAATACGTTAGGCACACAGATAGGAAAGTTTTAAAATTTATAAATATAAGACCCATATAATTCACATGCAATCCCAGCGACCTCTGCAACTGGGTCATGGCCTAATCTACGGGAATCCAAGGTTTAGAGAGTGGATTGGATTTGAGTATTGCAGTAGATACAAACTTACAATGAGATACAAACTTACTTGCACAGAATCAATACCACTGATATCAGTAGGCTGCTGAGCAACAGTATC
>NW_022739805.1:0-1016 GCF_011630105.1 Anneissia japonica
GTCTTTGATTGACAGTGCTAGGTACTGTAGATATGAATATTGACAAAAATATAATTAATTTGGCGACCATCTTGAAATCCAATATGGCGGCGCCATCTGACATAATTTCTGATGATTGCATTACACTCCTTGATATTGTAAAAATGGGTAATGATCTTCAATTGGCAATGACGTGCTGTAGGTATGAATATATTGGCTAAAATCAATTATTTTGGCGGCCATATTGGATTTCAAGATGGTGGCCATTAGGAGGTGTTATCTTTTGGGGTCTATTTTTTTTAATGATCTTTAGGTGTCATAGTATCACTATGGGAAGTTTCATGCTTTCTTCAAGAAGTGCACGATTCTACCTGAAATTCAACTTTAGTCGCTCTACTATATTGGAAATGCTAAAACGCATTGTTACCTCAGTGTACAATACCTCCGTTTTTAATTTTATAAGCGTTTACTGTATTTGTTTATACTTACGAATGTAGAAAAATTAAAGTAGTTTCATATAAAATTTCACCCCGGAAACCTAGACTCAGAAATACCGGGATGGTGTCCGGCGGGAGATAGTTTAACTATTAGTTAAGTGTTTCTTGTTTTTGCTTAATACAGCTTTTAACATGTTATTACCTCAATGCACAATACCTCAGTATAAATGTTTAAGTATTTATTGTTTTCTAACAAATGCAGGACAAAATGGAAGTATTTCCATAAATTCTAGCCCCGAAACCTAGACTCAGAAATAGCGGGATGGTGTCCAGCGGGGAATAATTTAACTATTAGTTAAGTGTTTCTTGCTTGTGCTTTATATCGTACTGCTACAAACACATTGTTACCGCAATGTACAAATACCGCAGTTCAATTGTGTATGCAATATATTAAAATCATATAGATACTTGATTTACAATCAATCCATAATCCATATGGTGGACACATTTGTAGTAATAGTAGAAAAAGCAATGTAAATTCAAAACTGGTACCACGTTATTGACTAACTATAGTATAATGCTGTTACATCTGTAACCTAG
>NW_022739806.1:0-1052 GCF_011630105.1 Anneissia japonica
TAACCAGGAGGTATTTAATAGTTTGAAAAAGGATGACTTACTAGAGCTAGCAAAATATTGTAATGCGAGTGAAATACAATCTTCTATGAGAAAACAGGAGATTAAGAACATATTGGTAAATTTTTTTGTTGATGAGAATATTTTTGATAGTAGTATAATGTCTTCTTATGTTGAAACTACTAGTTCTAATATGAGTTGAAATTAAGAGAAATTGAACTCCAAAATCAAAAAGAAATAGAAATGCAAAAATTAGAGATGCAAAGAGAGAGAGAGGAAAGAGAGATGCAAAAAGAGAGGGAGGAGAGAGAGTTTCAATTAAAAATGCGCGAAATTGAATTAGCTAATGCAGTACAGGTAAGTCAAACTTTTTCTAATCCAAGTCATAATTTTGACGTGACCAAACATATCCGGCTTGTTCCTCCTTTCCAGGAAAAAGAAGTTGATAAATTTTTCTTACACTTCGAGAAAATTGCCAGTAATTTAAAATGGCCAAAAGAAAACTGGACTTTGCTTCTACAGAGTGTATCAATAGGTAAAGCTAGGGAAACTTACACCCAGTTATCCATAGAACAGAGTTCATGTTATGATCTAGTTAAAGAGGTCATTCTAAAGGCATATGAACTAGTCCCCGAAGCCTATAGGCAAAAATTTAGAAACACAAAAAAGGAAAGTGATCAAACCCACCTAGAATTTAAGAGTAAAGAGAGATTATTTGATAGGTGGTGTGTGTCCAAGAAAATTGAAAAGGATTACGATAACCTCAAACAACTAATTCTCATAGAAGAATTTAAAAGATGCATAAGTTCCGAAACAAAAACTTACTTGGACGAACAAAAAGCGGAAACTTTAGACGATGCTGCTAGATTAGCAGATGACTACGCTTTAACTCATAAAACGTCATTCATACAAAGACCATCAAATTCACACACCTCCCTTTAAGAAATTGCCCCATGCTAGTAACTCTTATAGGCCAACGAATAACTATAATGCTCCAAATCACCGAAATGATCAAAGATCTTTATCCGCTCCCACTTGTAGTTATTGTAAGAAGA
>NW_022739807.1:0-3548 GCF_011630105.1 Anneissia japonica
TTAATCTCTGTATACCGGTACACACATAGGCCTATTTACTGTAATAAGAATGAGAAAACAATACCTGACCGTTTACAAAAGGGGAAAACCTTGAATTTAAAAACTTAAAAGTCATTAAAAGAAACTTCAGAAGTCGGGGAAACTCATTTCTTGCCATCAAAGAATCAAAATATTCCCGGGGAGGGCCTCCGACCCTCGTTTTATGGGGTTCATCGATTCATTGAAAAAAGAATAATTATGTGTGCAGCGACTCAATCTTGGTCATGTACTGTATATACACACATAATAGGGCTACTAGTGTTTACTGTAATAAGAATGAGATAGTTTACCTGACCGTTTTCAAGATAAGAGGGGGAAAACCTTAAAATTTGAAGAACTTAAAAGTCATTAAAAGACACCTCAGAAGTCGGGAAAGGTCATTTCCTGCCATCTAGTGATCAAATTTTTCCCGCGGATCCCCTTTCTCTTTGGGGTTCAAATATTCATGGAATCGTTTTCAAGAAGGGAAAACCTTGAATTTTGAAGAACTTAAGTCATTAAAAGACACCTCAGAAACCATCTAAGAATCAAAATTTTCCCAGGGGATGACCCCCACCCGCTTTCTTTTTAGGGTTTTTACGAAAAAAAGTCTGACCCCCCCCCCCCTAATTGTCTGACCCCCCCCCCCCCTAATTGTGAACCCAGATTCTCCCCATGTGGGCGTATGGTTACGCATGCGTAAGTCGTAAGCAGATAGCTTTTGTTTGCCGCACACGCTGAATTTGGCACGCAAAAATATCAAACACGATAGATATTTATTATTTATTATTTTTTATTTCGCCTTATGTATGTTTTTATCTAGTAGTTAAGATTTCAAGTGTCAACAGGAAAAATTTCATGTATACTTCATTGTAAACGTGACAATAAAGAAAATCTTATCTTATCTTATCTTATTTGGCGTAAGCGCCACGAATGACAAAAAACGTTCGAAATTGCACCGCACACGAGAGCTATGTGCGTACGCTAAATGCCACGAATGACACTTAGCGTAAGCAGATAGCTCTCGTGTGCGGCAGGCTTAAGCAGGGGCATTCAATTTGTGCCTGACGGTCGTCGGCCGACGCGATTCTATCGAGAATAGCGCCACGACGCGCGCGCAACGGGTCGTTTTTAATGACTGCCACCGACAATCAAAAGACGGCGGCTCGTTGTTTAACGCTCAGAGTGATCGGAGTTGGCTACGACCGTCGGATTCGTCGTATGACGCAGTGATAGCCCGACTTCAGACGCTTTTAAACGTCATAGCATCCCATCAAAACTGGACGAATTATTGTAAGTTAGACGCCTTTACGTACGCCACGCCGTCCTAACTAAAGGTCAAGGTATTGGAAATAAGGCACATCACTTAATCACTTAACTTTGACTAGAAATTTATAGAAGTTTATGTGGCGTCTAGCTGTCATAACATACCGTAAATCGTACTCAAGTGAATTAAAGTAATTACTGTTTTAAAGTTTAGAAGCAGTGGATATCTGGTAACTGTAATACCACGCTCTACATACCTGTTTATTGTTTGTCAAGGTACAACACTTTTTCAACAACCGCAGAGCTAGGCTAAAAAATATTCAATTATCAGTTTTGATATGATGTGCCTGTAAAATTAGCTACAGTAGTTCCATTTAAAGAGCTCAATTAATTTTATTCAGACCTTAGCTTCGCGTTTTGAAAACGCGCTTTAGCATAAATCATAAATCAACTACTAGGCCTACTATACCTACGTACGGACACGAGCATCCACAATCATTCTCGATTCAGGCGCATTATAAGTACAAAAACAGCCTTGGTATCTGAAAGTTTGAACTTCACTGTAATGTAGGCCTGTAGTGGAGAAGATTTTTTTAGAAAACTTTACATTTTTGGTAGGGTTAGTTAAATTTGCTGCAATTGGTCTGTATACTACTATAACTGAATCCAATTAAAGATATTAATTAATTGAAGATATGCATTAGGTAATAATACCGGTACATAAAAATGAAATATTAATAAATTGCATAGGTCTCTGTGTACTACTTCAATACAGAAAATAAAAGTCTATGAAGTGAAATGATTCTTAAAATTAGGCAATCGATTCAGAAATTCTCGTCTACGTCTAGTAACAGTTTCCCAAAGGACGAGCTGTCCAAAGCCGAGGGTTTCTTTATAGGCCTAATTATAACAGAAAAATACGGGGATTCAAAGACACTTTGATTCGATACCATTGGATTGAAGATAAGTATATTACCCTAGACGCAGACAATTATTAAGATAAAATATTGAAATTATTCTTATTTCCCACGAGCTTCCGTCGATAATGAAGCAATCAAGTCAGTACGGAGTTAAGTCGAAATCGTTACATTTATACCACATTACGTTCAACCGACAAGACTTCCAAATAACCAAGAGATTGATGACGGTGTATCAAACGCATGGCAGTTGGAAAAAACACACGGCCGTCCGATAATCAGAATTAACTAGAAGTTCGCCGAACTGGCGATATTTTACCGATAAATGTTTCAACATTCAATAATTGCTATGTATATATTCCTGTGAACACACAATATGATACGCCCTCATCTTTATATATCTTTATATCGAGGGTCCCATGATTCTTTGATGGCTGAGGGATTTGGCAAAGATGTGGTTTCGATGCTGTTAAGCCGACGAAAGGCAACAGATCAGTGGAACCAGTATAGCAGCCGCAGTCTTAATTTGTTAATGTAATGGGTACATATCTCTATTTATTTTTTTTCCCTGAAAGTATATTTATTTTAATTGAAAATAGTGATGCTTTGATGACATCTCATATATTTGTTTTTCTATTTCTTCTAGTAATTGGCAACGACCTTCAATGAACTACCTTTTCCAGCAAGATGTGATAGATTATATAACCATAAAAAACTACAAATTACAGAGCTGCAATTTTCAACCTTTGATGTGTACAATATGATTTCTCAAATTAATTAGCCTGTGAAGAACATCAAACCTGTCGGCGAAATTGGGCTGTCAATGTAACTATATAAATTCCACAAGTCACACTGCGACTCATCATAAATAGTAACGTACGTTCAAATAAATACGAGTCAAATTAACAAGTGAATGCTAATGAATTTGCCGGCGCCCTTCACGAGTTTTACTACGGATATTAAAAGTTCAAGTAAAGATCTTTTTCGGAGTGTCAATCAAACTTTACAGCTGACCAATCAAATGAGGACAAGGAATACACGCGTGTCTCAAAAGCACACATGTTTTTCCACAAAACGCACGTGTTTGCGTATGTTTTATAAGGCTATGTTCACACACGACTCACGCTAGCGTAAAGTCATTCGAGTGGTGTAAACTTGTGCGCGGCGTAGCGCGAACGCCAGTCATATCGCGCTATTACTGGCGTACGGTAATACCGTAAAACCTCGAATTGAAACCCAGTTTGCTTAATCTCGAGATGAGGCCTATCACGAATTGAAGCCCCCCCCCCCCTGTTTAGTTTGCAAAATTAACCTCGAAAAGAAGCCCATCTCAAAATGAAACCCATA
>NW_022739808.1:0-1730 GCF_011630105.1 Anneissia japonica
GCCATTTCAAAATCGTATTAAGTGAGCATTAACTTTGGGTTAACGTTGAATGTACTGTACCCTAAATTTACGCGTGCGCTTCATAATGCGCGCGCACGCGTGAGTCAAAAGTTCAAAATGCTCAAAATCACTTTTTAACCAAATTAGAGCACGTTTTAGGCCATTCTGAGCATTTCAAAATTTTTCATAATTTTCCACTACGCGCGCGCACTTTTACTTGCGCAGTACGTATGGAAGTTAGAAATTAGGGTTTTTTTTACATATTTTGGGTTCCTGACATTGTTTTCACAAATTTGCATTCTCTTCGGTCATCTTTTGGCCAATAACAATGCCGTACGTGCGCATCAAACATAGGTTTCTTTGCGCGTATTTGTGCAGCTATACAGTGAAATTATGATAAAATCAGACCTATTTTTAATCAGTTATAGCTCCTTAGGTTGAAAGGTGACCCCCAATTTTTATTACATATTCTGAAAGCACATAAGTTGTAAATATGATTTTATAGATCATAATGACTGATCGGACATTGTGACGTCATCATATTGGCATCTGAATTTAAGGAAGTGAATTATAGCTATGACGTCATTTTTGAAAATACGCATTTGAGCGTATCTCGCTTATCCTTGGTCGATCGTCTTCCAACTTTGAGTATGTTATAGCTGAGACAATTCTCTTTCATATAGCTGACCCCTTTTTATATTTTGATGACGTCATCAGGGTCAAAAAAATTGTTTTTTCTCACCCCCTCATTTCTCTTTCTTCAAAACGTTGATGACCCCATATAATCTTAACCATTCGTCATTTCCCAATCATATTAGGTGAGCATAAGCTTCAGGTCAAGGTTGAATGTTATGTACCTTAATTTTCTGTTCGCGCCTTTTAGCGTGCACGTACGCGTGCGTCAACATTTATATATGCATAAAACCATAAATATTTTCAATCAGTTATAGATCCTTAGGATGAAAGGTGACCCCCTATTTTTGTTACATAATCTGAAAGCACATGAGTTGTAGATACGATTTTTTACTTCATAATGGCTGATCGGACATTGTGACGTCATCATATTGCCATTTGAATTAGGAAAAATTGAATTTTTATATATGACTTTATTACTTTTTATACTCGTTTGAACGTACTCGCTTATCTTGATTGATTGTCTCCCAGCTGTGAGTATGTTATAGCCAAATCAATTCTCTTTCGGACGTGTCCCTTTATTTTTTATTTTGATGACGTCATCATGTTCAAAAAGAATGCTTTTTTGGAGCCTTCTCATCTTTCTTTCATAAAAGATGTAAACACATTGAAAATAGAGGGCGGCAGACTGTATTTCGACACTATCAGACCGATAGTTCGTATACTGTAAAGGCAAAATTCGTATGGCATTACCAACCAACATGGGGGTTTTAAATTAAACTTGACAAGGTTTAAATTCATGTGGCATTACCGTCGTCAGGCACGTCATATAAGGTATTCGTACTTGTACGTTAAAATTTAAAAATTGTTAATATCACTTTTCAGATATTTTAAAGCACGTTTTAAGTCACGCCAACAGCACGTACTAAAGCTGGAAATTACGTTTCGGTTACATGTGTTGGGTTTCTGACACTGTATTACTGTCATACTACCGTGCACACGGATGTTAAGACGTATATTTATACATTCGTAAGTCCTTAAAATGATCAAAATTACTCTTTTCCTTTAAAATTCCTTTTAAAATGCTCAAAATTACT
>NW_022739808.1:1760-2217 GCF_011630105.1 Anneissia japonica
TAGAGCATGTTTTAGCATATAATACTTTTCAATCAGAAACGTGCGTGCTTCGTGAGGGTCAAAGTGCGGCGGATCACCTAACTCGTCCTCAGTGACGAGTTCAAATCTAGTTAAAGAGTAATTTTGAGCATTTTAAAGGAATTTTAAAGAAAAAGAGTACTTTTGAGCATTTTAAGGACTTACGAATGTGTACACATATTAACGTTCGTGCGCACGGTAGTATATTAATACAGTGTCACAAACCCAACACATGTAACCGAAACGTAATTTCCAGCTTCAGTACGTGCTGTGGGCCTGGAAATGAGCGTACGGCTCGTAAATTTTGGAAATATAGAGGTGCAAAGATTTGGAATGAACTAAATGACCATCTAAAAAATTGCAAAAACATTTCCTTATTTAAAAAACATATTATGGCAATTTTGTAAAGAATTTGTATTTTTTTTTTTTTTTTTTTTTT
>NW_022739808.1:2320-3831 GCF_011630105.1 Anneissia japonica
GAATATCAAAAACAGTAGTTAAGTTTGTGTACTATATTTAATTTTAATTTTACAAAGTGTTGTTATTATTTTTGTATACTGTAAAATTTGTGCCTTATACACGGCCTTGCAGAAAAACAACTGCTAGTTGAGCCAAGTTTCCGTGTTGAAATAAAGCTTATTGGTCATCCGCTACACTAGCGGATCACCTCTTGTTATTGTCAGGATCAACATCTTTTTGGTGATCCGCTACACTAGCGGATCACCTCTTGTTATTGTCAGGATCAACATCTTTTTGGTGATCCGCTAACGTTAGCGGATCACCTCTTGTTATTGTCAGAGATCTTACAACTTTTTTGGTGATCCGCTACACTAGCGGATCACCTATTGTTATTGTACGGAATCATCTTTTTTTTATTCTTCTTTCTTTCTCCCCTTTTCTTTTCGCACGATATCTCAAAAACTGCCACGAGTAACGCAAAATCGCTGTCAGCGAATATTTGGCTTGGTCTGGAATAGTCATGGTAAGCTTTTCTTCGCGCTCAGTCATGCGTGACGTCATCTACGCGCAATTTTGCGTTTTTACATTATCGATCATATCAGCCTAACCAATTGCCATTTCGAAATCGTATTAAGTAAGCATTAACTTCGGGTTAATGTTGAATGTACTGTTCCCTAATTTGACGCTTGCGCTTCAATACGCGCGCTTACGCGTGCGTCAAAATTTTAAAATGCTCAAAATCATTTTTTGACTAAATTAGAGCACGTTTGAGCCCATTTTGAGCATTTCAATTTTTTTTTAAATTTTCCACTACGCGCGCGCATTTTTACCTGCGCAGCACGTACGAAAGCTAGAAATTACGTTATTTTACATATTTTGGTTCCTGACATTGTTTCCACAATTTCCTTTCTTTTCGGTCATCTTTTGGCCAATAGAAATACCGTACATGCGCATCAAACATAGGTATCTTTGCGCGTATTTGTGCCGATATACAGTGATACTATGCCAAAATCAGACCTATTTTTAATCAATTATAGCTCCTTAGGTTGAAACTTGACCCCCAATTTTTATTACATATTCTGAAAGCACATAAGTTGTAAATATGATTTTGTAGATCATAATGGCTGATCGGACATTGTGACGTCATCATATTGGCATCTGAATTCAAAGAAAGTGACTTATAGCTATGACGTCATATTTGAAAATACGCATTTGAGCGTATCTCGCTTATCCTTTATCGATCGTCTTCCAACTTTGAGTATGTTATAGCTGAGACAATTCTCTTTCATATATTTGACTCCTTTTTACATTTAGATTACGTCATCATGGTCAAAAAAATTGTTTTTTCTGACCCCCTCATTTCTCTTTCTCCAAAACGTTGATGAGCCCATATAATCTTAACCATTCGTCATTTCTGAATCATATTAGGTGAGCATAAGCTTCAGGTCAATGTTGAATGTTATGCACCTTAATTTTCCGTTCGCGCTTTTTAGCGTGCACGTACGCGTGCGTCAACATTTATATATGCATA
>NW_022739809.1:0-703 GCF_011630105.1 Anneissia japonica
ACGAAAAGTAAAGGATTGGATGCCAAAGCATCGAGTCAGGAGGAGAGGCAGACAGAAAAGAAGGTGGATGGAAGAAATACAAGAATTCAAATGCATTACATGTAGGAGAGAAACACAGAACAGAGAAGAATGGCAATTCGATGGAGAAGCTTTCCTCCAGCAGTGGAATGAAATAGCTAGATGATAATGACGATGTTGGATGATCTCTAGCGAGATCCAGCCATTGTTTTCCATATCTAAAATCATTCTTTATTAAAAACACAATAAAAAAAATGTGACAAACAATCAATCTACTAGATTTCATATCATTCAACCCATAAATCGATAATTAAAGTGTATCAACATATATTATATTATTATATTATAATTATATTGTGAATTATTTATCATGCAAGCGTCGGAAACATCGCGCGCCCTTCGTCGTCATAACAACCGGGTGTCACAAAATATGGTCATTGAAGATTAACCATTTTGATCACTCGATACGAATAAGTTGTTTTGTTATGTTAATTGGAGTACCTTTGAGTGATGTAATTAACCAAAGTGAAGGTCCTCTGACAACTAAACGATCATCACGATATTATGATATTCCTAGGTTATTAGGAAGAACACCAATGTGTGACAAAGATAGGCCTAAATTCTTAACATATCATTTGGCGGATGCATAATTCATGCTAAGTATTTCTGTATTAAAATCGTCATA
>NW_022739810.1:0-1274 GCF_011630105.1 Anneissia japonica
AAGATTATAATTTTAGTAGTATTATATATTTATATTTAAGAAAATTATATATGCCTATAAGAAATTATTCAGCACACATCTTGCGCTATAAAAATTTAAACCCATAGGTCTATTTAATAACTGCGAACCCGTAAATAAGTCCGTATTTATAATGTTTCTTAGACGTATACCTTTAAAACAAATCAGCCTTGAAAATATTTATCTATTTATGCAAATAAATTTTCTTTTAATGAAATATAGAAATATAATTTCTGTGAAATTTCTATTATTAAGACAGACATACCACATCCACGATACTGGCGTGAGTATAAACTGCCAACAATGATTTGGTATCTGAGGTATGTGATTGTTGATATAACATAAAATGCCAAGTTCGAGGGGGTTATTTATTTAAATAGTTATGTTTTGCCTTAATCGGGTCAGCAAGGTGAAATGACCCACAGAGACGTTTTTGTCCACTGAATACCAAATTGATGAGTTTATTTATTGTAAGTGTGGAAGTTGAAATAAATTATTGAATTGTAATGAGTTGTTGAAATTATATTAATTTGAAGTGTAGAATTTTAACATTATATTTACTAGAACAGATACATAGGCCCTAAATTTCATAATTCAAGTTTGTGCTTTGATGATACCATCGATACCAGAAGATCATCCTCACAATGCTCATATCAAAACCCAAAACAAAATGACAAGTCGGTCGATGCAGATAGAGCAAATAAAGTATACATGTTCATAAACATTTATTTCAATTAACGGTAAATAATAATTACAATAGAATTATTGTTGTTTTTTGAAGAGGAAATACCCTAAGTGAAAAAACTAAAATTCAACAAATTATACAGGCATTATGGATCTGCATTTACACACATACATCACACCTGATACAAAACATACGGTATATAATAATATGCATTCATATACGCATGTAGAGACTTTGAGCAAACTCAAAAGCTAACAAGTACCGGTACGATTGCAATTTAGTTCTTTTTATTTTCATTTTGCGAAAAGTAAAAAAAGAAGGCGAATTAATAATATTAACATCCAACTCATTTCATTGGTGCTCAAATACATAGTTCATCAACGAAAGTTGCTTAGTATAGTTGTATGAAAATTAGAGGATTCAGTTGGGAATCAAACCCGCAATCTCACACTATCTCGGTGAGCGCCATGCCGTTTAGACCACGGAGGTTCGTCCGATATCATTACGGATGTAAGACCAATAGTCTCTCTCTCCCTTTATACAACTTGAGGGCTCACACATAGTGGAGCTA
>NW_022739811.1:0-2199 GCF_011630105.1 Anneissia japonica
CAATGCTTCTAAGCGCTTTCCACATAAAAAAAAACTTGAAAAAAGTAATGACGCCACAAAATAACAGTAACCAAAAAAAAAAATAAAAATAAACGCAGAGGAACCCTTTTCACCGCTCCGTTCTCCAGCAGTTTGAAGCTCCCATAATTGAGAGCTCTCTGGAACAGAACTCACAGGAGCTCGAGTGAAAGTGGCATCTGACTATCCTATCCTACCAACAAAAAAGTAGAGTGAATTTTGTTTAAAATATAACAATCAGATTCAATTAGTTTTCGAGTTTAAGCAAGTGGAGCAAAGTAAGTCGTAAAAAGATGATGCTTTAGGCTAAGCTCGAAAGCTATTCGTTTAACATTACGTCATAAATGTTTATTGATATTTCTGTATGTGAGCCCGTTGAAATTTTCAAAAATTATTCAAAACTAACAATATAATAAGACGAATCATTATTAAAATATATGAGGTTGGACTGCACTGCTGCTACACTACTACTAATAATATTTTGTACAGTCAAGTCACAGCGCTTCTTTCACGTTCACAGCAAATTTTCCACGCACGAGTGTATGTCTACAACCAGGTAATATACATAGTAGGGAATTTTTCGCTCGTCTCGTAGTTTTAAAAATGTTTGAATGCGTTCCATATCGTCGTATGCATGCTGTAACTTATTTATAAATTATAATATTTATCGTACGTTCTGCCTTGAAGGTATAGATAGGTCTGTACAATGCCTTATTCTAGTTCATCCATATTACCGTAAGTAACTAACTAGGCCACAGGCCTAGTTTTAGTAGAATTAGTTAGACATAGGCCTATAGCAAGTATACATTTTGAACGATGTACGTTAAAAACATTTCATACAATTGAAGAAGAAGAGTAAGGACTTAAGCCAAATGATATGCGAAGGGGTATGCAAGTCCCTACCCCATAAAGTACAGCTGATGTTTTTTTAAAGAAATTATGGTTCGTATTATTATACCCTTAACATACCGAATTTCCCAGTGTGTACTATCATAGGAAACTGTGTTATATTTAGTATTATCACTTGTAATTACTGGTTTTAAAGGCTACTCTCTTCACATGTGTTTTTTTACTTTTTCTGTAAAATTTATGAAAAAACATATTTTCCTTATACATTAAGCTATCTTTTGATATATGATTTGTAAATTTTGGAGTTCATTTCAAATAATTCCAGAATTATTATTATTATTATTATTATTATTATTATTATATGAAAAGTTTATATAAGAATATAAAGCTTATAAAACAAGTTTTATACAAATTCTATGTATATTTCAAAACAATTTCTTTTTATAGATATTTCTAAAGAAAATTGTTTCTTACATATTTAGCTATATGTTGATATAATAATGATATGTAATTTTTGAACATGTTTAGATATAAAAATGTATATAAAAAAGATTCTGTATCAGTTTGTATGTGTAATGTCAACAAATCTGTTTCTACTTTACAAACATTTTTAATGGAGATTATTGCAAGCATATTTTGTTTTCTCATTGCCTCTGTGTATTTTGTAAGTCTACATGAGTCAATTAAAGCCATTGTTATTTTACAACGAGGAGCTGGGACCAATTGAAGACCAGATAGAACTGGGACCAATTGAAGACCAAATTGAACTGGGACCAGCAGCTGAAGCCAAGTTGGAACTGAGACCAGCTGTAGACCAGTTGGATCTTGGACCAGCTGAACAGTTGTGAAAAACACAATACCCAACCAATTTTATTGGCCCCTTACATTTCAATTCCTATTCAGCTAAAAAAAAAAACTAGATATAGCCCAGCATGGGCCCGTAAATTATTTTGGACAAAACCCACAAGGGTCCAAAATAAAACCATAATGCAAACCTAAGGGGTCCAAATATATCCTCTAACGGGCCTATAAACTTTATGGGACCCTTATTGATTTTTGGTGCACAGTGAGGTCTTTCCAGTATGGGCCTATTTATAGTGGCCCCCTACATTTCAATCCTCAAAAAACCCAGATACAGCCCACAATGACCCCATGAATTGATTTGGTAAAACCCATGTGGGTCCCAAATGAAACCTTAATTCAAACCTAAGTGGCCCACATATATGCTTTAAAGGGCCCATAAATTAATTTGGGCCAACTTTATGGGACCAATATGGATTTAGGGTGGAAAGGCAGCTCGTTTCCATATGGCCAAATTTCAAGTTTGAAAGG
>NW_022739812.1:0-1230 GCF_011630105.1 Anneissia japonica
AGATTTAAAAAAAAATTAAATAACGAGTAATGAATTAAATTAATTAAAAATGAACTACCTGATTTTCTGCTGGGAAATTCCTCAACGTGGTTCTTAATGTTGCTGTCTTTCAGAGCCCCCTTAGCCATGGCAAGACGAAATACATTTGACTCCATGGTGTTAAAGGCAGCTGTCATATTCCTAACTATTTTCTCCTTTCCTAATATTCTTGCAAATTCAGCTTTGATCTGAAAAGGGGAAATGAGAAAAAAAATTGATGGGTTTATTTTGACATCAACAACTTGTCTACATAACAAAAAATTATCCAAATTTATTCTAATAGGTTTACATGCAAATAGTGTTTACAAGCATATGCTAGGACATTTGGTTATACATTTAACTGGTCTACCATAAAAAAAAATGTCACAAATCAAAACAACCTGGTGCAGACTGTATATAGCAAATCCACATTACCTGGTATATTACTGACCACCATAAAACAACAAAAATATAAAATGAATTTATTTTACAATTGTGCTGCAAAAGAAAAACACAATTCTGGAGAGGACTGAGAAGGCCAAACAATCCAATATCTACATAAAGAACTACTGTAGTAATTACATACCTCTGACATTAACTGAAGAGCAGGATATTCCTGCACGACGTTGTTTATTGACACTGGATTTTCAAGAATTCGTTTACGTCGGTACATATACTTGGCCTCCATTAAATTGCCTATCAACCCATAGTTGCGGTGGCTTAACTTCGACATCTCCCTCTTCAACTGTTGTACATGCTCCTTGCATGTTTCGTCTATGTGTATAAGAGACAGCGTCCGTCTGTCTCCCCATTTTCTGTCTCGACCGCCTCACACTTTCTTTTTTTCATCTCAGGCTTTACTATACTGCAGTCCCATTTCCAGAGGAAACTTGTCGTGTTTTTCTTAGGTTCTTAAATCTATATTTAATCGCTGATTGCCAAGAACTCTAAAGCATAAGACAAAAAAACAAAAAAATTTAAACAAAGTAAAGCTAATTCAACTTCACTGCAAGTTAATGTTACCTTAAGATACCTGTGACAATGAACAAGGTAACTCAACAACGCTGCAAAAAACCCTAGTTGGATTTCGACATTTACCTACCTTCAGCTACAGTACTCTAGTAAGTGCCCGGAGCTTTCAAAATTCTTATTGATTTTAGGGGTGCTTATTTGAACTTGGCTTTATAGAAACTTAAAAATTTAGTGGCACTT
>NW_022739813.1:0-586 GCF_011630105.1 Anneissia japonica
TTGCCATTTTTTTTCATTAAAAAATTATGACAGAACATCAGACATTAATAATACCACCAAACTTCGGATACTAAAAAAGAAATTTTAAAGTATAATAATAATAATAATAATAATAATAATAATAATAATAATAATAATCAAATATTTTTAGACATTTTAAAATTACAAGATAAATGTTTTTATAAAACTTGGGGTCTGAATAATCCTAAAAAAATGTCTATAGCGAATAGACTAGGCCTAGCGTAGGCCTACTTTCATGTAAGAGCATACCGCAAATACTTAAAATTTAAATACCCTCCGGGCCATACATTGTTTACTTTCACCTAAGCCCAGGCGGCAGCTTACCCTCCCGTAGCGTAGGCTATTTTTAGGGAGCCTAGACCTAGTTTTGCCTATGGAAGACTGCTAGAAACATTTGAATTATATTTTTAAAACATATTAGTTATCTTGTCTGTTATTTTTTACGCCATAAACGTCTAAAAGGTACAGTACAGATAAAAATTACTGCCTTCGTAGCACGTGTAGCTACGCGTAGATAACGCGTAGGATTTGCGTAGGCAATGCGTAGGATTTGCGTAGCACGAAC
>NW_022739814.1:0-11516 GCF_011630105.1 Anneissia japonica
GGCTTAATGCGTGATTGATTTTGTGGCGAGTTAACTAATTAAATTTGTTCAGTGAATCATTGTATGATATGCCAATACATATATTGCATTTTTGATGACTAATTATGAAAATTATTACATTTAATATTTTAATTTGTGCATTCTTAGCAAATATTTTGTATTGCCATTGCAGTTATTCAGTTTGTAATATCGTACAGTACCATACCGTAATTTGTTGTTAGTGACCATAATCAGCTTGCCCGGTGTTTGCTAGGGGAGACTCGATAAATTATAATATGGTATAACTGACGAACATTTGTTATTTTCATGATTGTTAGAAATTCTGTGAATTGCCTTTAAGTGTTAACGGATTACTTTCGTATGATATAATTACTCTTTACTGTGTAATACTGTATATGAATTATTATAGCAAACGATTTTTTAATTAATTGTAATGTTACTTTTATTTATATACTTATTAATTTGTCTAATATATCAAGTCTTAATGGCTTACGTGTTATTCTGGAATATCTTGATTGATAATGAATAATTTGTTATGTGAAGCTACTTGCTCCTGTGTTATTGATACAAACTTATTCGTTTATTGTTTTAAGGTTTGGTTTGTTTTGATTTTTGTTGTTCTGGATACTCCACGGAAATAAAGAATCTGAAGAATGCTACTCAGTCGTGTAGAGTGTTCTTTTTAAGCGTCGCATATGACTGACACCAAATAACTGGAATAAGAAGAGGCAGCCCCTAAAAATGCATTGCCTCATATGAAACAATATGATCATACCAACATTTACCGATTATTGACTATTTTTACATTTTAAATTTGCTGCCATTCTAGGTTTATGAAACATGTCTCATTGAATTCAGTGACCCCAATAACTATAAGATTTGCCTTTTATATATCTCGGTATCTTTTATTGAACACACATGTCATTGCAGTTAACAAACATGTATGTAACTGAATTAGGTCATTAATGTACAAACATGATAATATCATTACTTTTTTATTGAATGTAAGTCAAGTTATGAGCCAATATCTGAATTTTGGCAGCCATTTTGAAAATGGTCACCAAAATGTGTTCCGCCCTTATTCTGGAGTTACCTCTCTCCCTCCTTCCGCTCAATTTTAAAAATTGTATACCCTACTGATGATAAATCTGTAGAGGAATATTGGTGCCCGAAAAATAGTCATGGCCCTGATGATTTTCACTACACTAACTCTATGATCGTACTAAGAGGACATTTATGTATATGGACAAAGAAATGTTTCCATCCGGATTACACAAATCTATTGAGAGACCCATCTTAAAATATTCTGTCTTGTCCTCTCCTTATAAAATGAAATAATTATGTAGGAAAAGGTTCAAAGTCGTGACACTAAACTAGTACCTGAACTCTGTCATCTCCCAGCTCAAGATAGGTTACAGTGACAAGGACTCTCCTCCTTGGAAGAAAAGAGATTGCATGGTTATATGGGTGTTCACAATTTTCTATGGTTTTGATCATCTTAACAATCTTCAATTGTTTTCCATTAAATCAGATAGCTAAGAACACACAAGACTTCATTCATTCAAATTAAACAATCCCTGATATAACACTTTTGTCGGTCTCATTTTTGTTTACTCATGCATCATCAATCAACTTATTTACCCAACTATGTTGTTACAAGCACTAATACTAACATTTTTATAATGGTTGTCGTTTGATATCTTGTAATTATATTTTATATGTTATTGTAATAATTGTGTTTTACTGCATTTAATCATTATTTTAAGACTTGAAACAAATGGAAGAGTGGCTAGAATTTCTAATTTAAGGATTACTGATGAATTAGTTAAACAATTTAAATCCTTTAAGTAAAATAGAAGATGGTTCAATGGAATATTTGAAAATTTTAAAAGAGGGAAAAATGACATTCAAATTTAAGATTGAATGTGCATTTCTAGGAATTTAAAAGGATTAACAGCATGAACAAGATACACCACAGATATGACTGTGATGTCATGTTTCGGGAGACGCCCTCTCTTTCAAATTTATGCCATAATCCGGGATTGGATCCGGGATCCACCACTGTGCAATTAAATTGTCTTTCTTGGAGTACAAAAATTATGTGGAAAAGATTAAAGAAAGGATTGAACTATTTCAATAGCTTTAGAACAAGTTTACAAAATCAGTATACCCATATAATTACATATGAGATTTGAATGAAAAGGATTGTAATGGGTTATTGGTATTGGCAAAGGTAGCAAAAGTGACAACAATATAAAGTGTTACTCATCCTGCAGATGTAAAAAGTATTGATGATGTATATTAAACAATGTTTGAACTAATTCCCAGATGTCCCAGACACATCTCAACAATAGTTTGCACAAATAACTGTAGGCCTTAAGCCCTGTCCAGACTATCACATTATATTTGACAAACAAATGTACCTAAATATGGTCATGATGACATCACATCATAACCATATATAGGCACATCATGTCTATAATGCATATAGCAGTTTTTTGTCAAATAAAATTTAATAATCTGTTCGATTTGTTTGCAGCAGCTCTTTTTTGCTTCAGCGTTTCTGTATTTTTATGCAGATACATGTGTTCTATATTTGCATATCTAGGCAAATAAACTCAATCTTTTACTCATTACTCATTTTATGCGCAAACAAAACATAGATATAACAGACCTAATTATTTTGGTACCGCAATGATGTAAACAAAAATCAAGTTTGTTAGGCGTAAAGCAATTACCATAGAAAAACTGCGTGCTTCATCTGAATGAAACGGCCATAATGTTTCCAATATTAATGGGAAACGACATACCACCATTATTGGTTACTTATTGTCATGTTGTATTTTTCAGTTTATTATTTCATTTAAATATTTTTTAATGTTTGTCTTGTTTTAAACTAAGCATGGCAGTATTTTTAAGTGTTTTATGTTTGTAAATTGATAAATACGGCAGGCGGAAGGAAGTACTGTAATCTCCGCATTCGCCATTACCCTGTTTGATATATACCTCGGTCAGACTCTAATTTGGTGCTATCGGAAGTAAGATGCAGATTTTAGAATGTTCATATGGTATTGCTAGGCCTCGGTTCAATTTTGCAAACATTGTGCATTGTATACTCATTTTAATACAATTTAATCTTTCTAAATTCAAGCTGAAGTTAGCTAATCTCAGTACAAGCCAGTACTAGATAGGCTCTCTTCAGAAAGGCTTCTAAAAATAGATGTCTTGTTGTAGACCAATAAATCTTTTTGTCCTTACCTTGTACCACCTGACAGGAAATTCAACTATAACCTAGAAGCATATAGGAGCTCAACATGAGAAGAAGTATATTCTGTTTTAAGTTTTGAATGAATACAATTAGTATTGATTCTTTAATATAGTTTTGGTGAATACATTTACACACGTACAAAAAACAAAAGATTGTCGCTTTATCACCATATTGCATTATGCATAGGTTGAAACAAATCAGACTTATCAAACTTTAGTTATTGTGGTGACTAGTCTTGTAATTACCTGGTAAGTGAAATATTATTTACAATTAGCATATTCACACATATAGGCTCCAGCTTCTTATTACTATCATACATAATGCCAAGTTCAGATTTACCAAACTTTAGTTATCGTAATAACAAACTGTACCCAACAACATTGACATCGATGACGATGATGTCAACGACAAGGACAACAGCATGACGAAAAACATGGGCAAAAACCATAACCTCCCTGGAGCTTTGATCTTTAGGGAGGCTAATAATCTGATTATGAAAATGCAGATTACAATTCATTTTATCAAACTACAAAAATTATTATATTACGCTTAATATTAATAAAACCGGGTCTAGGCCCGTTGCCACCTGGCCAGTTGCCACCCAGCCTTTTGCCACCCGGCCTTTAGCCACCCGACCTTTTGCCACCCGGCATTTTGCCACCCGGCCCGTTGCCACCATAGGCCTTTTTCCACCCGGCCCGTTGCCACCCATAGTTGTATAGTAGGCCTATGCATTGTATTCGCAGAAATTTTACTCTCGGCATTTTTGCCAAACTGTGTGTACTGAATGATGAATGGATTGATTGTTGGCAGATTGTAAACAACGAAAATTCGTTCCGGTTAACCATCATAAAGGCACACGCTTGAAGTAGCTTCCTGATTAGCGTTCTATCTTTATTTGTATGTATTCAGACGTGCATAATATGTATGTAAATGTTTTCTGAGTATGTACTGTTTTTAGTGTGTATGTTTTTTTACATTTTTTTTGTGAAAGTATAATTAAAATTCTTGTAGTTTATAAATTAAACAGTTTTTTTTTTTAATAATTGACTTGCCTTTTAGTGTGGAAATAATAATTAACATATAACGACAATAATGAAAATAGCTATTATTATTAACATTTTGAATATGTTAATGCTGCTACCGCTATAAGAAATGGGCCTATACGCCTATGCCTATATATATATATAAGATGTGTATAAGAGACAGGTTTGAACTAATTCCCAGATGTCCCAGACACATCTCAACAATCTGTCTCTTATACACATCTGGATAGAGCATACATATTACTATAAATAGCGAACCTCTTTTTTTTTTATTAAGAATAGCGAATATCTTTATTTTAAAATTATAAATAGCGAACCTCTCTCTTATTATGAATAGCGAACCTCTTTTTATATTATTGAGTAGCAAACCTTATAAATAATGGCCCTTTATATTATGAGTAGCGGACCCTTTTTCTTGATTATGACTAGCTAACCATATTCCTTGTGGTCATTTTATTAAATTATAACTAGTGACCCCTTCTCTTGATTATGACTAGTGAACCTTATGAATAGCGGTCCTTTTTTTATGAATAGCGAACCCTTTTCTTCATTATGAATAGCGACTCTATGATATAGGGTAAGCTAATGTTATGAATAACGAACCCTATGAATAATGAACCTTATGAATAGCAAACCTTATGACTCGCGAATATGACCCATTTCTCCGACCACAAATTCTTGAAAAGCTACATCATGCACACCATGGAGTCCGACGAGCACAGGATAGAGCACGCATGATCGTATATTGGCCGAACATTGACCAAGACATCGAGAACTTTACATGAAAGTTTTGTCAAGAAAATGTACCACTCTCTACGAGAACCGTCCATACCAAGTTGGCGATAAAGTTTGGATTGATGATTTAGTTAATGTTGTACGGAATAAGTTGGCTCCTCGATGGCAGGGCCCATTCCAAGTTCCAATGTGAATGAGGATGGTGTTTACAAACTGCAAATTTAAAAAAATAATGAATATTCATGATATTATCGAAGAAGACATGCTAAACAGTTCCGTAGTATAACATAGGTACGATGTCATGGCTCCTGATTTTGCGTGTGAGTATTTTAATTTATTCCATGTTTTTCATCCAAAACTTAAGAAAATCTGGCATGTAAAGTTTACATGGCTATACATAATTTTTGCAAATTTTTGAAACATTGCCACTTGCTCCATGTTATTACTATTTGACTTCTGCATTATCCTCTATAAAATCTCTCTGACAACTGTTACGGTAAAAATTTTATTTAAGTTTAAAAATGACCGTGTTTGGCCTTTACAATACACGTGTTTACCCTAGGCAGGCCTAGCATGTCTACCTTTTAGACGTTTATGGCGTAATAAATAGCACAGACAAGATAACTAATATGTTTCTAAAATATATTTGAAATGTTTCTAGCATTCTTCCATAGGCAAAACTAGGTCTAGGCTCCCTAAAAATAGCCTACGCTACGGGAGAGTAGGCTGCCGCCTGGGCTTAGGTGAAAGTAGACAATGTTTGTCCCGGAGGGTATTTAAATTCTAAGTATACGCGGTATACTCTCACGTGAAATAGGCCTACGCTAGGCCTAGTCTATTTGCTATAGACATATTTTTAGGATTATTCAGACCCCAAGTTTTATAAAAACATTTATATTTATTATTATTATTATTATTATTATTATTATTATTATTATTATTATTATTATACTTTGAAATTTCATTTTTAGTATCTGAAGTTTGGTTGTACTATTAATGTCTGATGTTCTGTCATAATTTTTTTATGAAAAAAAATGGCAATAATAACTTTTTATTTTTAATTTTAAACAAGATACAAGCGAGATGACAAAATACATCATGGAGATAATCAATTTGAACATAAAGGAAAGGGCAGCTGGATAGTGTTCATGGAGAGCAGCAGAAAAAAATGATATTAAGACATGGGGAATTTATATTTTCTCTGGATCAACTTACTATTGAGAACAGATTGTTTAAAACCCCATACTCTTTTTATGAAAATAAATTTACACACGAATTACTGCACATATTAACACAAAGCGCAAGAACATATTTTGTTGTGCAGTACTATAATATAGTGTGAATATATTGAATTTTCTACTTATAAAGTGCAATAGCAATTTGTACAAAAATAACTGTCAGTATTAACCTGATTGCATACCTTAAATCTGGATTCCTGATGATGACATAATTAATATCAAAGTATTGAATCCCTAAACTTTGAGTTTATATTATTCTATCTGTATCTGAGATTAATCAGTGGACCTTTCGGTTTAATTTGGATTCTTTATTTTTTAAAGATTTATTTTGTTCATTAAAAATATAACATGTAGAACATACTGTTTGTGTCTATTTGTAAACTGAGGTGTAAGAAGAATGATGATTGTAAATGATACTGGCTATTTTCACAGATGATTATTGGGTCATTGTTTACATTTATTTATATTTTAAATTTTCTTTATTTTAGAGCCATCCTAACTATTGCCATCAAAATATAAAATGTTATTCAATGCAAGCCTATATTTATCATATATTAGCTGAATAAAAATAATATATATATTATACAATTATACTTTTAACATTTAACAACATTAATGCAGCAAAGCCTATTCAAAACCCCAAAAAATCTAGGCCTCAATCTAGGTCTAGCGCATGTATAAAAACGCGTAAAATTGCGCGTATGAGCCCGTGGAGTTGTCGAGAACGCATAGTAAAGCAAAAATATTTGCTGTTTTCAATCGAAAATTTTAAAAAATCGGAATAAGTTGTCTGGCAACTATTTCACAGAATGATACAAGAACAGACACTGATTGTTCATTGGAGACCAATGCTAACATCCAGAAAAATTGCACAATTTTGTAAAACGACGATAATTACAACCATGTTAAGCGATATTAACATTTATGGAGTTAGGGCGTTGTTTGTTTACATTTTTACTGTAGACCGGCCTTAATTTTCTTGTTAAAATTCATGATTTTTATATACATTCATGCATTGCAAAAATTTTGTTTAGTAGCTGATATAATAATTAGACAAACAGAACTTGAATGGGGGATATTATACTCATATATTATTTTTAGCACAATTCTACTATGTACCAAAAAATGCAGTTCCGCTAGGCTCGCACTATCACAATCGCGACATGAGTGTGTTCGTTCGAGGCTTGAAGGCGCGTTGAAAACACTTATTATCCCAATATAGTGCGTATGAAACTGCCGTGTTTAGGATACCTTTTTTTCTCGATGGATTTGGCAAGATGAACCAATTTAGATAAAATATAGCTCCTATATACCTCCCAGATATTGGGGGAAAGTCCCGTTTGGAGGCATTTTTCAAAATGGCCGCCTGTTGATTTGGACGCTGTATCTCGATAACCACTGGTCAGAGAGACTTGATTTTGGTCTCAAATTGTTCACAATTATGCATGTTCCTATGTGTTGTTAATACAACTTTTTATCAAAAAAAGGCGGAAAACGCGATTTTTGAGTTTGACCTTTAACCTTGTAATGTCATATCTCATTAACTACTGGTCATAGAGACTCACAATTGATTGCAAATTGTTCAGGAGATTCATGTTTATATTCGTCCTAATGAAAAATTTCAAATAGTGACCGGAAACGGTACATTCTGACCTTTGACCTATTGAAGGGTCATCCATGTCAAATTAAACAGATTAAAAAGAAATTCCTGTATGACCGTCTCAGATTTTCATGAAACTCCATAAAAATGATCCACTGTATGAAAAAACTACAAAAAAAAAAAATTAGCCTCATAGGATATGTATTTTTCGAGATATTGACTCCGCAAAAATATGGGGCGTGGTCCTTCAAGATGTTCAAACGCAATTTACTTCAACTTTGGAAGCTTATAACTCGAGATTGGAAATAGCTATCAGGGTCAAACTTGGTATCCTAACTTACTTTTTGCCATATTTCACAAATATGGCCTTAGATTAACAGCTTTTTCTTCTCTTTTGAAGTTATCTGCACTCAAATTAGCCACTTTGTTTAACGATGCAAATTGTTTGTGATTTTTTAGGTTGCCCTGCGTCTATATGAGTGGGTATATACACCTCATATTACAGATATATTGTCTATGTGTAGTTGTTTCGAGCCGCATGTAAGCGCAAGCTGATCAAATCAATTAATATTGAATGGCATATATTTAAAGTTGGGACCAGATATATAAATGTGAAAAACGCCAATGTTTCTCAACAACGGATTATCTTGTGGAAAGTTAAAATCTTTCCTTAAATTTACCCCAGTAAATCAGATACATTAGATCTACCTATAAACCAAATTTTACCTCATGGCTAGATACTATGTTGAAAACTACACATATTTCAATGTAATAGGAAATCACAAACATTTTTGAGTTGGTTCATTCCATGCCAAACAAACAAATGCATTAAACCATGGGCCATACATTTTATTTTTTTTATTTTTTGCCACACTGACTCAGTGATATAGATATCTATGTGAACTGAAAACCTGAAATTTTTAGACTCGCCAATTCGTTCATTTTTTCTGTAGCGGCAGTTTGAAGTTAAGATGTGTGGCCCAAAATAAATATGAATATAATGCGAATTCTAGGAAGTTCCTATTCATGAATCGAACATGAATATATTCATGGAACAGTATAGAAAGTTTCCAGAAAATAATTTACCATATATTGGCCACAAAATGTATGTGATGTCCCAAGTGCCATGTGCTGTGACTTACTAATAATACGGGCTGTCACCCACAATACAAATTTAATGAGGTTATTATTACCAAGATTGAAGTTGTACATTAAGAATTAAACCAGAAATAACTTTAGATAAATGAAGTTGAAATTCATAGAAAAATAAATGGGTCTATGACATAGATTTAGAAAATTAAAGCAAAATATTTATATAAAAGTAGGGTATTATTGTTGATGATGTGGTAAAAACATGTTTTTAAGGATTTGAAATCAGCAGTAAAAGGTGTCCTACACCACAAAAGGTGATGATATTATTAAAATCAAAGTTAATTTAAGGCACACCCCCTTTACGTCGAATTGCCCCTACGGGAAAAAGAAAAGGGAATCCGAGTCTCAAAACTTCAGGTTTTTCTATTCACAAGGCTGGAGGGTTCAAAAAATAAAAAACCTATGACCTGTAATGTTGTATATTTGTTGCCCCCTTAACCTCAAACTGCCGCTACAGGAAAAAGAATGATTTGGGGTGTTTCAAAATTTCAGGTTTTTCAGTTCACATAGATATCTATATCACTGAGACAGTGTCCAAAAAAAAAAAAATAAAAAATCCCTCGTGTAATGCATTTGTTAAAATTGGCATAGAATGACTCAACTCTTAAAAATTTTCGTGATTTCCGATTATGTTATTGTGTAGTTTTCAACATAGTATCTAACCATGAAGGAGCTGAGTACCAAAGCTGAAATTTGGTTTATAGGTAGATCTAATATAGCTGATTAACTGGGATAAATTTAAGAAAAGATTTTAAATGTTCGCATGACAATCCGTTGTTGAGAAAAATAGGCGTTTTTCACTTTTACAGATCTGGCCCCAACTTTGAATATATGCTATTCAATTTTAATTGATTTGATCAGCATGCGCTTGCATGTGGCTAGAGACAACTACACTTAGATAATATATCTGTAATATGAGGGGTATATACCCACTCAAATGGACGCAGGGTGACCTCGAAAATCACAAAAAAAATTGCATCGTTAAACAAAGCGGCTACTTTGAGTGTAGATAACTTCAAAAGGGAAGGGATAACTGTTAATCTAACAGTTCGTGAAATATGTCAAAAAATAAGTTAGGATACCAAGTTTGACCCTGATAGCTATCACCAATCTTGAGTTATAAGCTTCCAAAGTTGAAGTAAATTGCATTTGCTTATCTTGAAGAACCACGCCCCTTTTTTGATGAGTCAATATCTTGGAAACTATTTACCTATAAGGCTAATTTTTTTTGTTAGTTTAGCATATAGTTTATTATTTTTATGGAGTTTCATGAAAATCTTAGACAATCATACAGGAATTCTTTTTTTAATCTGGTTTATTCGACATGGAATGACCCTACAATAGGTCAAAGGTCAGAATGTGAACAATTTGAGATCAAAATCAAGTCTCTCTGACTAGTGGTTATCGAGATACAAGCGTCCAAATCAACAGACAGCCATTTTGAAAAACGCCCCCAAACGGGACTTTCCCCCATATCTGGGAGGTATATTGGAGCTATATTTTATCTAAATTGGTCCATCTTGCCAAATCCATCGAGAAAAAAAGGTATCCTAAAATTAGTCACGGATCTCATGAAAATGACTCTACTAATAGAACACAAGCACACACATAGAAACAACTAGCAGGTGTCAATGAGACATGTCTGGTGCATGTGCATGGGAACTTGCGTACCGGCGCGCATTATTTTTTTTACGCATGTGGTTATAGGAGTTAGGATTTTTATTTGTTTTTGTTTTAGTGTTAGTGGCATGAGGGTCTTTTCTCCTATACAATATTATGGGGAATTAAATACGTTCATGCGCAAGCGTAGTGTTTTTAAAGCAGGATTTTTTTTTTTTTTTTTTTTTTTTTTGGTTTTAGTGTTAGCTGGTATTTGGGTCATTCCTGCTTGCGCGGCTTGCGTGACTGAATAGATAATTTTGATCGACTTGTCAATAATTTCACTGTTTCTGGTAGTTCAAACTCTATCTAATCACTTGTGGTCAACTATAAGTTCCATGGATTATTGTATGCAGATAATTTTTTAATTTTTTTTTTGGACGAGGTAATTGTTTTCTATTTTATTATTATTATTATTATTATTGATATTCTGTACCGTACGCAGTATGCTACGTGAGTTATTTGAAAGAGGTTGTGCCGTACGCTCCTCGTATGCTACAGAGAGAGAGATGCTTTTTTTTTTTTTTTGGTTTTAGTGTTAGTGGCATGGGGGTTTTGTTTGCATCGTACACTATTCGTAAGCTGCATTACTGAATGCTTTCTTTTTTAGATGGTTTATGGAAAATATATATATATATATTTTTTTTTGCACCGTACGCTATATGTATGCTGCTGCGTTGACTGTTTATTTGTGATATATGTTTTGCACTGTACGCTATTCATAAGCTGCGCTACTGAATGATTTCTTCGTAATAGTTTGCACCATACGCTCTTCGTATACTGCACTATCAAATATATTCTATGGAGATGGGTTATAC